>NW_003852719.1:102126-133036 GCF_000181295.1 Otolemur garnettii
CCAGGGCTGGGTTCGAACCCGCCACCTCCGGCATATGGGACCAGTGCCCTACCCTTTTGAGCCACAGGAGCCGCCCCTCGGTCATCATCTTGTTCTTCCTTCCTTCTAAGAGCTTTTAAATAATGAATATAATTCTGTCCCAGTTCTCAAGAGATAGAACAGTGACCCTGTCTCTCTCTCAACCATAGCAGAGCTGAAACCCAATTTCTTCTTGCTGTTCAATAGGCGTATGGCACCAGCATGACCAACTATCACAGGCCGACTTTTGACATTATTTTTAGTGATCCCTTTACATCTCCGTGAGCCTGATGTCAGGAGCAGTTGTTACTATCCTTGTGGTGCCCATAAGGAGCCTCGCACACGTGGTCACACATTAGGTAACCAGATAGACCTGCTCCACTCCCTGGAGAGGCAGTCGCACGCACACCCCTACCTGTGCATTCACAACCTCCTGTCCTTTGCCTTCATATATCTCACTACCCTGTGCCAGTTTAGCCCCTCCTATAGAAATATGTTCAGTTTTCAGTCAACACATTTCTGGTTAGGTGCAGTGGCTCACACCTATAATCCTCGCACTCTGGGAGGCGAAGGTGGGTGGATTACCTGAGCTCAGGAGCTAGAGACCAGCCTGAGCAAAGTGAAACCCCTATCTCTACTAAAAAATAAATAGCTGGGCATTGGGGCAGGCACCTATAGTCCCAGCTACGGTGAGGATGAGATAAGAGGATCGCTTGAGTTAAAGAGTTTGAGGTTGCTGTGACCTATGACACAACAGGACTCAAGCTCAGGGTGACTGAGTAAGACTCAGTCTCAAAAAAAAAAAAGTTATAACTTCCTGGTGACATCATTAAAAATTAGCAGAAATTCTCAGAAAGGATGAGATTGTAATTGGTCTTGTGGAGGATTCATGGAGGGATACATTTCACATTATTCAAGTTTCCAGATGGGCTGTCATCCCCAGGGCAGTCATTCCAGAATCTTTTCTCAGAGTTACGTTTACTCCAAGAAATATAAATGGAGATTTAGGGCTCTATGGCTCCCTCCAAATGCTCCCCTGTCCTGGTACAGGGTGGGAAGAACAGCAGAAGGAAGGAAGTTGGGCTAGGGTGGGCATCCATGGCAAGAGCCCTGGATACATGCCAGGGTCAGGTCTGCAGCGTCTCTCTGAAGGTGTGGGCCAGGGGCCAGGAACTGTGACTAGCTAGAGATGGACTTGCTGGGACCAGTTGGCTCAGGAGGCTCTGAGCAGATATGGTTCCATTCCCATCCTGCCACAAGAATCCAAAAACTGTCCTTCAACACCAGGATAATTATCTGAGATCTGAGCCCAGCTGGCTGTGCTGCTGGGTGACAAAGGTTGACCTGCAGGGCCTCTGAACCCCTCCCTGGGCTGACATGCTAACCTATCCATAAGTTTCTACATGGCAGCCTCGATGTTGAGTCCTGTGGATAGAGCTGTCGGTGAGACTTGAACTCAGCACAATCTTATTGTTGTCATCAGTGAATTCCTTTGTTTTTGTGGCCTCAAATTCTGGCCCTAGTCAGAGATTTCCTAAATGCCTGATGATTTTTCCAAAGGGTATGTCCAGGGTAGATAGATCAGTAACATTGGGCAAGTGGAGCCCTGGTGTTTTCAGGATGCAGTGATCTGATTTATGATTGAAAATCATCTGGCTAAACCCACACGAGGCGTCTGATTTGTATGCGGCTCAGTCAGAACTTCAGCATGAGCCTGATGGGACAGAAGGCTTTTAGTGAGGAATAATGCCGTTGCTGGCCTGGCCGCTGCAAAGCTCCAAAGCTGGAGTCCTGCTTCCAACCTGCTCTGCAGAGTCTATTACCACACAGCAGCCAAAGCATTTATCACAACTTGGTTAACAATCCTCCAGAGCTTTCTGTTGCAGTTGGAATAAAATTCCACCTCTTAACCAGGGTCTATGCAGCCCTGGGATCTGGCCCCTGCTTGTATCTCTGGCTTCCCTGGAAGACTCAGGGTTGGCCTGAAGCTCTCTCCACTTGTCTCTGCTTACCTCGTTCACTTTTTAGAGCTAGGGTCAGAGAGGCCCTTCTTGGCCAGTGGTTCTGTATGTTTCCCCCATAGCATCTCTTTACCTTCTTAGTGTGTTTTATGTTCTTCATAGCAGGAATATTATAGCAATTTATGGCAATACCTGTGTTTGTTGGATGCCACCCAATGGAAGTGTGGCAAGGCTGGCAGCTCTGCAGCCAGAAGGCAACAAGCCACCATCAGGGTGAGACCCAGCACTGGGAGGGTGTGCCCTCTATAAATATGTTTGGTGGCTGGACTTGCTGAGCCAATAGCCTCTCTGTTTAAAACTGACAAGGAGAAAATTAAAGGTTCCCTTTTTTCCCCTATGTCATGAATGAATAACCAATTGCTTGGCAACTGGTTAAAATTCATATTTCCCTCATCAGGTTTTTAGCACATGAAGATCAGTTGAACATAAGTCTTCCCTGGATGTGACCTTATGGCTAACTAGCTGGCCATATTTGCATTTCTTTTCATATGAATCTTTTTTTGTTTCTGTCTCCTTGACAGCACAGTGTCAGAAATGGCACATTCTCTGCACAGATGTTCCCTGTTGGAAGATGTTTGCTCTTACGTCAATGTGTACACACAAAGAGACACTCTGCATGTATCCAGTCCTTCTTAATGACTCATCGAAGGGTGTTTATTTCTCAGTGAGATGATTGTCAGCAAAAAATATTTGTCCACTACTAGGGATTTGAGAGTTTTCTAATTTTGCTAGAATGAGACTTTTAAACATCGCACAGTAGACTTTTCCATTTGTGTAGGTTCACTCACGGATCCTAAACCATGGAAACACTTTAGTGTTAGCATGCGTTTGCACCTACAGTGTCACCCTACCTGTTTCTCTTGTCTGCTTTGCAGAATAATCAAATCTTGAACTAGGGGAAACAGACAACCTTTCCTCCAACTCTGCATCTCTTCCTGACTCACATCTTACGCAGAATTGCAGCTGAGACTCACGTACTGGCAGCTGCAGCCACCGATTCCCTCCAAACACACACACAGAAGTGCAGGGAATTAGGAGTCACCTCTAAGACTGCACAAACACCACCTTGTATAGCCAGCCACATCCTATACAAGGGCTGAGACCTGCAGAGCAGGATGGAAGTTTTCTCAACCTCCAAAAGCCCTGAGAGATACCCTCCTACTGGTCATAGAAAGTTTATTTCTGACCTAAAGGTCAGAGAATAGCTTACTTTGAATTTTAAGCAGTTGCCTAGTAATTGCTAATATATTTCTAACTAGTAGGGAAAAAAATGAATGCTAAAAAAGAGTTTTTTCTCCTTCCTTTTCTTTTATTAATAATATGAGCATGAACATGATCATACAGCTGCTGAGAGCCGAAGAGAAGGGAGGGTAACCCAACATGGGGCACTGGGTGCATTCATTTTCAGAGCTTTCTGCTTTAGGAGGAGTCTGGAAAACTGCAAGACGCATTTTGGATGATGAATCTTTTCTGCTGACAGGGAGTTACCCCACTACTGCCAAAAACCAACAAGCCAGTTTTGCGATGCCTCCAGGCCAGGCAGATTGGGTAGGGGTCAGGAGCAGCATAGGGGGCCTGACCCACCTTGGGGAGGCAAAGGAAACCAACATGGGTTTGCGTTGGCTTGAGAAGCAGATGTCCCAGGAGTCTGACTTGCTCTCTGTGTACTTCACTCCTCTCCATTCCTCCCTCCCCATTTTTCTCCTTTTTCTCTGCTCAAATTCACCTTTTCTCTCTTTTTCTTATTTGATGTCAATTACATATATACTGTAAAATGTATTTTAAAATTTATGCTTGAACCATCAAACATCCAGCTCTCAGTTGTGACCCTGAGCTAATTTTCTTTTGTTGTTATTGTTGAGATGGGGGAGGGGATGGGATTGGGGTCTCACAGGGACTGGGATTACAAGTGTGAGCCATGACACCAGGCCTGATTTGCATTTTATGTATCTATTAATTAATTTTTCTGAGACAGAGTCTCACTCTGTCACCCAGGCTAGATTACCATGGCATCTTCATAGCCCACAGCAACCTCAAACTCTTGGGCTCAAGAGATCCTCCTGACCTAGCCTCCCCAGCAGGTGCCCACCACCATGCCCAGCTAGTTTTTCTATTTTCAGTAGAGATGGGACCTCATTCTTGCTCAGGCTGGTCTCAAATTCTTGAGCTCAAGGAGTCTTCCTGCCTTGGCCTCTGGGAGTGCTTATGCATTTTTAAAGGGTCAAACTGGGAAGGCTGCTGCAGTGGAAATGGTTAGGAGGCTTCTGCAGCTTGAGCACAGCCTGCTGTGTGGGTGGGGAGGAGCTGTGGCATCAGGATGTATCCTGAGAGAACTTACGGACATTGCTAATGGAATGCTGATCCTTGTCAACTAGAAAGGCTAATTATTAATTTGTGGCATCATGTGGCTGTACCAATCCAGATGTCCCATGAGCCCAGGTGTACGGTATTTGGAGAAGACACCATAGAAGTGTAGGGATACAGAGACTAAGAATGTAAAGATGAAGCCAGATAGGTCCTGTGTATTATTTCATCTGGTGCCATCACTGAATGCCTCCCCCCTCCTTTTTTTTTTTGAGACAGAGCCTCAAGCTGTCCCCCTGGGTAGAGTGCCGCGGCATTACAGCTCACAGCAACCTCCAACTCCTGGGCTCAAGCGAGTCTCCTGCCTCAGCCTCCCAAGTAGCTGGGACCACAGACGCCCGCCACAACGTCCGGCTATTTTTTGGTTGCAGCCGTCATTGTTGTTTGGCGGGCCCAGGCTGGGGATTCGAACCTGCCACCTTAGGTGTAGGTGGCTGGCGCCTTAGCCGCTTGAGCCACAGGCGCCGAGCCCTGAATGCCCCTTTTCAGTCACACAGCCCTCTTTCCTGGGTCATTCACCACCTCTTGGTTCCTTTGTTTGATTGTTCCAAATCAGAGAACTGGGGTTTGGATTACTCAGGACTTAACGTGAATCATTCCTGTGGGACTAGGAACAGGACAATGAACGCTATTAGCCTGCTAAGTAGTCTCTATAGCTAGGGGTATTTGATTGCAAGTAGAAATATCAGGTAATTATCTCCTTGTGTGTGAATCTTATTTCCATCCATGTGAGCATTTATGACTGATTGGCACAGACAAAGGACCATCAGGTTAACGACAACATCTGGGATTTAGGTCCGAAGATTCCTTCTACTCCCAGACTATGACCATCAATTCTGGAAACAGAGTACTGTTTTGTCGTGGACAAGTAATAAAAACACTTATTACACATTTACACCAATGCAGGGTATCTTTGACACATTGTAGGGTATCTTTAATAAAACTCAACATTCCAGGTCTCAAACCCTCCCACCTCTGAGAAGCTCCCCCCCCCCAAATGAGCCCCTGTTTGGATGTGGCTCACCTGTCTGACCTCAGGTGATTGGACAAGAGGTGAATGCTTGATTCAGGCAGAGCCAATCAGATTGTCTTTCCCAAAGGTGGGGCTGGAGAGACAGCCTTGCTGCACCTGTGCTGACAGCTAAGGAATTGGCCATATTTGGGACTACGGTGTCTTAGCATTCCAGTAATTACAGGCCTGTTTCTGAAGCAATCAAGCTGCTTATTGGAAGGACTGTTCCTTCCCCTAATGAATGTGAACAGTCCCCCAGAGCCTGAAAGTAATGGTTATGAATGCCCCACTGTGACAATGAAAAGCAACATAAATAAATGGCGCAGAGCTGCTCGGTTCTGAAAAGTCACCGTGTGATCAGTTTGAGAGGCACGCATAGAGATGAGATTTGGGAGGTTCAGTTTTAATTATTCTGCCCAAAGGAAAACCATACTTTGCTCTTTGCTGGCACCATTGTACAGAGAAGCTGAGAGAAGCCAAACATGTGCCCCTGTCTGTCCTCCCTGACCACTGGCACAGTCTGCTGCCTCCTCTGCAGAGAAACTGAGATGTAGATGGCAGTATTTCTGTCCTCAGCAGTATATTTAATGGCTATGTATCAGCAAAGTCAATAGATCTGTGTGCCTCAGCCATCCTTATTTGTATTTGAAAACCCACCCCAAAGAGGAGGAATTAACAGAAGGCTGTAAACAAGAAAATGAGCAGGTGAGCCCAATGGCTCATGCCTATAACCCCAGCATTCTGGGAGGCCAAGGTAGGATGACCCCTCGAGTTGAGGAGTTGGAGACTAGCCTGAGCAAGAGGAAGACCTCATCTCTAGTATAAATAGAAAAACTAGCTGGGCCTGGTGGAGGGCACCTGTGGTCCCAGCTACTTGGGAGGCTGAGGCAGGAGGATTCTTGAGCCCAGGACAGTGAGGTTGCTGTGAGCTATGACACCACAGCACTCTACCCAGGGTGACAGAGTGAGACTCTGTCTCCACAAGAAAAAAAAAAAAGAAGAAGTTGACATCTTATAAAAGTATAAAAGTAAAAGCTCACTTCTTTCTTTCTTTTTTGAGACAGAGCCTCACTCTGTCACCCTGGGTAGAGTGCTGTGGTGTCATAGCTCACAGCAACCTTAAACTCCTGGGCTCAAGAGATCCTCCTGCCTCAGCGTCCCAAGTAGCTGAGACCACAGGTGCCCACCACCAGGCCAGACTAGTTTTTCTATTCATAGTAGAGGCGGGGTCTTGCTCTTGCTCAGGCTGGTCTCCGACTCCTCAACTAAAGGGATCCTCCCACCTCAGCCTCCCAGAGTGCTGGGGTTATAGGCATGAGCCACTGCGCATGCCAGGCCCCATGCCAATTTCTTAAAATAATTTCTGAATGAGGCCTGTGTTCATATACATGTTTGAGTGTGTCATGGGGTCAGGAACAAGTGAGGCTGGAACAAGGGGGAGAGTTGAAGGTATTTCATGGCAGCCCCTGATCACCAGAGTCACTGCCCATCACAGAGGCACATCGGCTAGGGCTTGGGATGACTGGAGAGTCATAAATGGTCTTCTGTGTTAGATGCTGTTGATCAGTGTTCCCTTGGAATAAAATATTTTAGAATTTAAAAAACCCTGCTTATTAGTTAATACAGAATCCCAATCTGAGTCCTGCCGCTGTCCAGAATGTCAATTTATAATAAATTTTTCATCAGAGGTCATGCTGCTTATCTCCAAGAAGGCCCTCTGAGACCACATTGAAATATCAACTTGTTACTCTTTGCCATTTTTAAAAAAATAAAAATTGAATCCATTTGAAATTCATGGATGTGAATCTGCAACTGCAGAATTTCCAACAAGACAAACTAAAAATTTCTCAGGAGACCCGATGTTTATATTCCCAGAATTCTTTGCTGTAGTATCAGTACTTCAATGTGGTTCTTGATTCTAGAGGATGTGTGCCTTTGCATTGCCCTTTGGCACAATTCTTAGCCATATGACATTCATCAAGATTTGGCAGAATTCTCCCCAGAAAAACTCAGAGGCGGCTTTTGTCTACTTATATTTCAAGGAAGTGAGCACAGAAATCATTTGGAAGCGTTTCTGGGATTTGGCTGTTTACATGGCTTGACAGTCTTAAGTGACTTAACTAATCACATTGACCAAATCACTAGCTGGTTCAGTAAAGCATTCAGGTTAAGTAATTGTCCCATTGATGAACAAATCAATTAACTGACCCTGTGTTGGTTTTTTGATTTTATTTGTTTTAATTTTGACATTATGTCGGTGCAGCTCTCATTGAGCAAGCTGGACAATCTTGTCAATGCTTATGGAAAAGAAGCAGACAGTGTGCTTAAAAATGTGAGGATCCATGTGGAAAACAGAACTTCATTAAAGAATTAGAGGGAATCAAATGAGTTAAGCTCATCAGGGAAGAAAAAACATCAAAGGAAAAGGTGATTCTTAACTGGGAATGAAGTCTCTGTGGAAATTATGTGGAGGGTCCCTTTGGGTTTGGAGCAATTAGTTCTCAGAAAATTAAAGGATACCCTTTGGGATTCTGCGGATTCAGACCCAAAGGTGTCTGCCATCTCTTGTGAAACTGTTCACTCCTTCCAGGCTCTGATTTTTTGGCTACTGCCCCTGCAGGGTAAACTCAAGCCCCTGAGAGTTAAAGGCTTTGAGTCAGCCTGAATAATTGGATTCTTGGAAGGCACTTTGCAAGATTCCGCCATGGATGTACTTGCATGGGATATCTTCTGTCAAAAAGAAAAAATACCTTCTCTTTCTGAGAAAAGCCAAGAACTAAGATGCAGTTATGGCTAGGTGAGTGGCTCACACTTGTAATTCCATTATTCTGGGAGGCTGAGGCGGGAGTGAGTTCAGGAGTTGGAGACCAGCCTCAGCAAGAATGAGACCCTATCTCTGCTAAAAACAGAAAAACTAGCTGGGAATTCTGGTGGGGTCCTATAGTCCCAGCTACTTGAGAGGGTGAGGTAGGAGGATCTCTTGAGCCCAGGAGTTTTGAGGTTGCTGTGAGCTATGATGACACCACAGCACTCTACCCAGGGTGACAGAGTGAGACTCTGTCTGAAAAAAAAAAAAAAAAAAAAGATGCAGTTATTTCCTCAAGTAGGTGATGGGAAGGAAATTGGTTTGTTTTTGTTTCTGTTTTGTTTTGTTTTTTGAGACAGAGTCTCACTTTGTCACCCTGGTAGAGTGCCATGGCATCATAGCTTACAACAACCTCAAACTCTTGGGCTCAAGCGATTCTCTTGCCTTAGCCTCCCAAGTAGCTGGGACTATAGGTGTCCACCATAAAGCCTGGCTATTTTTAGAGATGAGGTCTTGCTCTGGCTGGGGCTGGTCTTCAACCCATGAGCTCAGGCAATCCACCTGCCTTGGCCTCCCAAGAGCTAGGATTATAGGTGTGAGCCACCACATCTGGCTTAGTTTTTCTATTTTTAGTAGAGATGGGGTCTCATTCTTGCTCAGGCTGGTCTGAAACTCCTGAGCTCTGGTAATCCACCACGTTGTCCTCTCAGAGGACCACAAAATAGCTGGGCACCTGTGGTCCCAGCTACTCTGGAGGCTGAGGCAAGAGAATCACTTAATCCCAAGAGTTTGAGGTTGCTGTGAGCTGTGGGTGACATAGTCAGACTCTGTCTCAAAAAATAAAATAAAATAAATGCAGTTCTTCTGCAGATGTGATGCTAAATAACACCCCCCCCCATGGATCTCTTATTTTCCTCAAAGGTTTAATTCTAATGAATAATTTCAGATAATTGTGACGGACCTGCTGGAATTTCACGTTTTATTTCTTACATTCTTCAAAAATTACCACTGAAATTTCAATGTGATGATATAGTAACCTCAAGATATATTTTGGCTTGGCGCCTGTGGCTCAAGTGGCTAAGGCACCAGCCACATACACCTAAGGTGGTGGGTTTGAATCCAGCCTGGGCCTGACAAACAATGATGGCTGCAAGCAAAAAAAAAAAATAGCCGGGCGTTGTGGCGGGCGCCTGTGGTCCCTGCTACTTGGGAGGCAGAGGTAGGAGACTCGCTTGAGCCTAGGAGTTGGAGGTTGCTATGAGCTGTGATGCCACGGCACTGTACGCAGCTTGAGGCTCCGTCTCAAAAAAAAAAAAGATATATTTTAAAGTCAGAGTGGAGACTGTAAGTTTCCATGAAATCTCGTTGACTTAGCTGTTCAATATTTGTCATGTCTTTAAGGTGTGTCTGACGTTGGCAGGCCACGATCAGGTGGGCGACAAGTGTGCTTCTGCAGTTCATATAACCCAGTTAATGCTTCTAGAGTTATTTTCCTTGGCTCTATTTGCAAACTACCAGAGGTTACAGGTAAAGCTTAAAAGTTCCTAAATAGTCCAAAATTAGAGATGTCTACCTGCCTTATGGGACCGGCATCAGTTTCTTTTTCTTTTTTTCTTTGTTTTTTACAGTTTTTTGGCTGGGGCTGGGTTTGAATCTGCTACCTCCAGCATATGGGGCCAGCGCTCTACTCCTTTGAGCCACAGGCGCCACCCTCTTTCTTTCTTTTTTTTTTTTTTTTTAGAAACAGGGTCTCACTCTTGCTCAGGCTGATCTCAACCTCTTGAACTTATGCAGTCCACCCACCTCAGCCTCCCACAGTGCAGGGACTATTACAGGTGTGAGCTAGCAGTTTTCACATGCTTGCTCATGTGTGCTCACAGCTCTGCAGTTTGATCCCCAGGGCAGGTGGGTAACCAGCACCAGCATTAGGTTACAGGATTGTTCCATCACCGCAGGGAGCTCCATCGTTCTGCGCCTTACATTCCCGTCCTCCCTCCCTCACCTGACCCTGGCCCCTAACCATTCATCTGTTCTCTGCCTCTTTACTTCTGTTATTTCCAGGATGGTACATGATTGGAATTGTGTACTGTGTCGCCATTTAAGGCTGACTTTTATCACTGGGCACACTGTCCTTAAGATCATCCAGGCTGTTACACGTATCTGCAGGTTCTTCCTTTTCATGGCTGAGGATTTGTCCACTGTGTGGATGTACCAGGGTTTGTGTAACCTCATCCCATGACAGGCACTCAGGTTGTTCCCAGGTTTTTGCTCTTGCACATAAAGCTGCTATCAACGTTCATGTACAGCCCTATGTGTGTGTGAACACACATTTTCCTTTCTCTGGGACAAATGCCTGAGCGTGTGTGATTGCCGGGTTGTATGGGAAATGGACTTTTAGGTCTGTCAGGGGCTGACAATGATTCTCTGCCATAGTCAAACACCTGGTCACCTTTGTTCTTGCCTCTCTGGTGTGCCCTGCCCCGTGCCCACCATGGCTGCATTCACTCTCACTGCCACGTTCATAGCCTGCCAGCAAGAAAGAATAAGATGAGTCTCCTTTCCCTCTATGGCAAGTGTCCTCAAACTATGGCCCGTGGGCCACAAGCGGCCCGCCGGGTGTTTTTGCTGCTGTTGCCTGTCCTGTTTAGCAGCCGACTCATCCCGGGACCGGTAGTCCAGCCCTCCAATGGTCTGAGGGACAGTGAATTGGCCCCCTGTTTAAAAAGTTTGAGGACCCCTGCTCTATGGGCTTAATCAGGAAGTTACCCACACAATTTTTGCTTAAATCCTATTAGCCTAACCTCAGTGGCATCACCCCTCCTGGCTGTAAGGGAGGCTGGGAAGTATGACCAGTGATTCTCAAACAGGGTGCTGAGGCACACTGGTGTGTCCTGAGAGGGTCTTAGGACTGCCATGAAAATTTCTTTCTTTCTTTTTTTTTTTTTGAGACAGAGACTCAAGCTGTCGCCCTGGGTAGAGTGCTGTGGTGTCACAGCTCACAGCAACCTCCAACTCCTGGTCTCAAGCGAGTCTCCTGACTTAGCCTCCCAGATAGCTGGGACCACAGGAGCCCGCCACAATGCCAGGCTATTTTTTGGTTGCAGCCGTCATTGTTGTTTGGTGGGCCCAGACTGGATTCGAACCCACCACCTTAGGTTATGTGGCTGGCGCCTTAGCCACTTGAGCCACAGGTGCCTAGCCATGCCATGAAAATTTTTTAAAAAATCATTAATTAAGTTATTTTTTGAGACAGAGTCTTACTATGTTGTCCTCGGTAGAGTGTCATGGCATTACAGCTCATAGCGAACTCAAACTCTTGGGCTTAAGCAATTATCTTGCCTCAGCCTCCCAAGCAGCTGGGACTACAGGTGCCTGCCAAAATGCCCAGCTATTTTTTTGTTGTTGCAGTTGTCATTATTGCTTTAGCAGGCCCAGGCTGGGTTCGAACCTGCCAGCCTTGGTGTATGTGGCTGACACCCTACCCACTGAGCTACAGGTGCTGCCTAATTCAATTATTTTTTTAAAAAGCTCAAAGCACAGTAAATACATTTCTTAGCTTTTTTTTTGGATCAACATAATTTAACTGTGCTGCAGAAGTTTAACTATAGGTTCAAGTGTGCTCTAAGATAAAAAAGGTTGGCTCGGCGCCTGTGGCTCAAGTGGCTAAGGTGCCAGCCACATACACCTAAGGTGGTGGGTTCGAATCCAGCCCGGACCTGCCAAATAACAATGATGGCTGCAACCAAAAAATAGCCTGGTGTTGTGGCGGGTGCCTGTGGTCCCAGCTACTTGGGAGGCTGAGGCAGGAGACTCGCTTGAGCCCAGGAGTTGGAGGTTGCTGTGAGCTGTGATGCCAGGGCACTCTACCCAGGGGGATAGCTTGAGACTCTGTCTCAGTAAAAAAAACAAAAAAACAAAAGATAAAAAAGGTTACACTGTTCTAGATTGCTGCATGATTAGCTAGAGTGTCCTTTCTGTGAATAGGGCTGTAGATATCAGGGAGCAACTAGCAGAGTCCTGTCCAGTGTCCTTTGAATTTGTGGCTGGACAAGAGTGTTATAATTTAGGGGCTGTAGCTTTCCACCAGGGGCAATTCTGTCCCCCAGAAGATACTTACAAATGTCTGGAGATACTGCTGGTTGTCACAGCTGGGACGTGTGCTGGTGTACCTCGGGTAGATGCTGACAAGTGTCTGACAGTGCTCAGGACAACCCCCAACAGTAGCTGGAAAGTTATCTAGCCAAAGTCTCTCAGTGCCAAGGTTGAGAGACCCTGCCTTGGACTCTATCTCTACAAAGCCTTAGCCTACCACATGTTAATAATTTCTTTTGGCTTTTACTTTGTGGTGTTTTATTTATTTTATTTTAGACAGAGTCTCACTCTGTCACCCTGGCTAGATGGCTCTGTTGTCATCGTACCTCACAGCAACCTCAAACTCCTGGGCTCAAGCGATCCTCTTGCCTCAGTTTCCCAAGTAGCAGGGACAACAGGCCCACCCCCCACCATGCCTGGTTAGTTTTTCTGTTTTTAGTATTGATAGAGTCCAGCTCTGGCTCTTGTTCAGGGTGGTTTCAAACTCCTGAGCTCAAGGAATCCTCCCTCCTTAGCCTCCCAGAGTGCTGAGATCACAGGCATAAGCCACTGCATCTGGCTTATTTTGTGTTATTTATTTATTTATAGACAGAGCCTCCCTCTGTCAGCCTGGATAGAGTGCCATGACGTCACAGCTCACAGCAACCTTAAACTCTTCAGTTCAAGCAATCCTCCTGACTCAGTTTTTCATTTTTAGTAGAGACAGGTTTTCACTCTTGCTGTTTTGTGCTTTTAAAAGAAAATTTCCAAGACTAGAGGTTTTAGCATATCAATATGCTTCTAATAAATCAGAACTGTAAGAAAATGTTAGTTTCGTTTGCCATCAGTGATTTTAACAAGGGAACAGAACTTTGTTGACTCTCATCTACACTCCCGTTGTAGTCATTACTAACTTAGCTTTAGCCCTGAAGAGAGTGATTCCCTTCCTGGGGTTTCCCCAAGCTATTTAGTAATATATAATATCCTACTAATCCAGAGGAAAGAAGGAAATCTATTCAATTACAGACAAGGGTAATTTTGTACAATTAATCATAGCCTTCTCAAGGGAAATAAAAATAATTTGTTTTTAGTATGAAAGAACCTATAATTATTCAGTGAGAGAGGAAAACCCATTCATTAATATGGCATGTGTACCCTGAATGTGGTGAAACGAATTGCAGTTCTTACTGTTAGTCTTAGCCATAAAAAAAGTGTAGTAAATCTTGTCAGTTCTGATAATCTGCCTTGATGAGAGATAAACAATGCATTTTAGCATTTCAAGAGGTAAATCTTAAATAATCTGTGGAGAGAACAGCACCAAACCCTCTGGAGAGATCTCTGAGATGGTAACACTTCTTCATAAACTTGGAATTAGTGATGTGACTTATCACTGCTTCAGTTGTTGAAATAAAACCATGGTCTGTACTGAGAAGCCAGGTTGACTATGTGCAATCCCAAGACTGCCAAGAACATCCTGGGAGGCCACATGCTGGCAGGAAGGGCTACAGTTCAGTTATGGATCTGCCCGTTGGGTAAAGGGGATGCTCAATAAATATGGAATCATAATAATAAATTTTTTGTAAATAAAGTTTCTATATATTTGGGATCTTGGTCATAAATCTTGACTTAAGATAAAAATATCCAGAAAAGATATAACTCCCTTGTAACCAGCTGCAGAATCAAGCTTCATATAGCAGGGCAGTAGGCTTTCAATTAAATTTCTTTTATTAATAGTTCCATTGAGAGATAATTCACATATCATAGAATTTATTCACTTAAAGTGTACAGTGCTTTCAATTTTTATTTACTTTTAAAAGTGTTTTTTTTTTTTGGCAATTAAATGGTATTCCCCTTTAAATCAGAAACATAATACAAAGAATGCCTATTTAAAAATTTGCATAACCGGCTAAGGAAGTGGCTCATGCTTGTAATCTCAGCACTGAGAGGCCGAGGTGGGAGGATCCCTTGAGCTCAAGAATTCGAGACCACCCTGAGCAAGAGCAAGACCCTGTCAATACTAAAACCAGAAAAACTAACTGGGTGTGGTGGTGGGCACCTATAGTCCCATCTACTTGGGAAGCTGAGGCAGGAGGATTGCTCGAGCCCAAGAGTGAGGCTGCTGCAAGCTGTGTTGACACCATGGAACTCTACTCAGGGTGACAGAGAATCTGCCTCAAGAATAAATAAATAAATGAATAAATATATAAATTTGTAGTGTGTGTACTTGCAGATTATGTGCTGTGGCAGACAGAATAATGTTCGCCCCGCCCTGCCCCCTAGATATCTACATCCTATTTCCCCAAACTTGTGAATATACTGTTATGTGGCAAAAGGGAATTAGGTTGCCAATTAACTGACTGGGAGATGAGATCATGGACCTTGGTTAGCTGGGTGGTTCTGTTGCAGGAAGACAAGGCCCAACAGAGAGACAGAGTACCCAAACACCATGTTTATAAGAGGAAGGGCTTTATTTACTGGCTGGGAGCTTATGGCATAGAAGATTTCCAAATGGCCGCGCTCCCTGACTGGCTTGGTCTTTCCTTTTTTTTTGACAGTCAAAAAGTTCCATCCCAGAGGTACCCCTCTCATTGGCCAGTTTGAATCAAGCGGGACATGCTATTCCAGCCCCTACAGAACTACAGGATTTCACAGAACTTGGAAATTTCCAAGTTCCAAATTCCCAAGAGCTGAGTCACCATGGAGAGGACCTTGCAAGTGTAACCTTGTGGTCTCCTTGAGAAGACCTGTTCTCCTGTTGCAGGAAGACAAGGCCCAATGGAGAGAAAGAGCACCCAAACACCACATTTATAAGAGGAAAGCCTTTATTCATCAGCTGGGAACTTACGGTATAGATTTCCAAATGGCCGCACTCCCCAACTGGCTTGTTCTTTCCCTTTTTATTGACAATCAAAAAATTCCACCCCACAGGTACCCTTCTCATTGACCACTTTGAATCAAGTGGGAGATGCTAGTCCAGCCCCTATAGAAATAAAGGATTTCACAGAACTTGGAAATTTCCAGGTTCCAGGAAGTTAAGCCTACAAATTCCCAGAGCTGAGTCACCATGGAGAGGACCCTGCAGGTGCATCCTTGCAGTTACACTAAGAAGACTTGTTCTCCCAGACCTTGCCCTTCTTGGGTATCCTCTCTCACTCCTAGACCTCACCCTTCTTGGGTATTCTCTCTCCAGTGTATTCTCTATTCCAGTGTAATTTAAAAATAGAAGAGTGGGGCAGTGCCTGTAGCTCAATGAGTAGGGCACTAGCCACATATACTAAGGGTGGTGGGTTTGAACTTGGCCCCAGCCAAACTGCAACAAAAAATAGCCGTGCACTGTGGCAGGTGCCCGTAGTCCCAGCTACTCAGGAGGCTAAGGCAAGAGAATCACCTAAGCCCAAGAGCTGGAAGTTGCTCTGAGCTGTGACACTACAGCACTCTACCAAGGGCGATAAAATGAGACTATCTCTCAAAAAAAAAAAAAAAAAAAAAAAAAAGGAAGAGGGGGCCAGGCCTGGTAGATCATGGCTGTAATCCCAGTCTCCTGGGAAGTCAAGGATCTCTTGAGTTCAGGAGCTTGAGACCAGCCTGAGCAAGAGGGACAGGCTTCTATCTCTACTAAAAATAGAAAAATTAGCCGAGTGTGGTGGTGGGCACCTGTAGTCCCAGGGTGCTCAGGAGGCTGAGGCAGGAGGATCACTTTTGCTCAAGAGTTTGAGGTTGGGCTTGGCGCCTGTGGCTCAAGTGGCTAAGGTGCCAGCCACATACACCTAAGGTGGCGGGTTTGAATCCAGCCCGGGCCTGCCAAATAACAATGATGGCTGCAACCAAAAAATAGCCTGGCGTTGTGGCGGGCGCCTGTGGTCCCAGCTACTTCCGAGGCCGAGGCAGGAGACTCGCTTGAGCCCAGGAGTTGGAGGTTGCTGTGAGCTGTGATGCCAGGGCACTCTACCCAGGGGGACAGCTTGAGGATCTGTCTTAAAAAAAAAAGAGAGAGTTTGAGGTTGCTGGGAGCTATGATGCCTCGGCACTCTACCCTGGGTGACAGAATGAGGCTCTGTCTCAAACAAACAAACAAACAAATAAATAGGCTTAGTACTAGTAGCTCAGTGGTTAGGGCGCCAGCCACATACAACAGGGCTGGCAGGTTCAAACCCAGCCCCAGCCTGCTAAACAACAACTACAATGACAACAAAGAATAGCCAGGTGTTGTGGTGGACACCTGTAGTCCCAGCTACTTGGGAGGCTGAGGTAAGAGAATTGCTTAAGACCAAGAGTTTGAGGTTGCTGTGAGCTGTAACACCATGGCACTCTACCGAGGACGACACAGTAAGATTCTGTTTCCAAAAATAAATAAAAGAAGAAAAAAACAAAAATATAAAAATTGCTTAACAGTTCTTCTATGTAAAGAATTTTCTCTGCTTATTGGGGCCAAGAGAAAACATATCCTATGCAGGTTTAAGTTAAAGTACAAAATATGATCAAAACATTAGTTAGTACATAGGTGGCATGCTTAGTGAGAAAAGACTGAAGCTGGGTCACAGCTCAATGGCTCTCTTCGATGTCCTGCAGGCTAAGGCAAAGTTTAATTTGCAGGCCCTCACTTATTTCCAGGAGGTTAGGGAGAAACTTCCCCTGCTAACAACTCCCCCAGCTAATGGCTGATGCATTGTGATGGGTATAATCTCACCCAGAGAAGAAGTGATACTGTATTAGGAGGGGAAAAAAGAAATAATATCCTTGGGGTTTAAACTGAAGAATGTGTTGAAATAAGAGTTCAACCTCTCCATTTTCGGAAGGTTGGAAGGTTTTGAGAATTCTGAATGTCACCTCACACTGTGTTAACGTGTGACAGATGGAATATACCTAAAAACCATGTTTTTTTTTTTTTTGCTAAAATACTAATGTGTAGAAAAAATATAAACCCTCTCCCATGAAATGGACAGAATTGTCCACAAAGATGGGATCTTTCTGGTTTGCCCTAAAGAGCAGGTTTGCTATTTAGGTTGACCCATAGATTGGTAATTTGTCTGAAACAGTTTTTCCTTTCCAAGATTGCATGTGAGTGTATAATAGGGAAGAGAATAGGATAAATTTGGTCCAGCCCATTCTGATGTCACTGGGGACTAATGGTTCTTAACATAGCTTTGTCTTGTGATTTCTCCCTGTGTTAACGCCAAGCATTTGACAATACAGCTGGAGTGGGGCAGTTATCAGAGTCACTCTCTGATGACTGACGTTTGTGTCAGGGCTCGCTTCCGGTGCCCAGGACATGCTAAGGTGTTTCCAGGAACTCTGGCTAGAAGCACTCCAGGAGTCTGGGGAGCGGGTTGTTTTTCTGAAATGTCTGCACTCTTGTCAGGGTTAACAGCATTCCTTCCTCACAATTGTAATAAATATTCCACGTTCCAGCTTAGGGACTCTCAGATGCCGAGCACGTTCTGCTCGGAACTGCGGGTGCGCGAATCCGTGGTCCCGGCTGGTTTGCACAGACGTGGCCTGAGCGTTCGGTCCCTGGCTACTTGCTCCCTGGCTCCAGCTGCAATCAGGCTTTGAACAAGTCACCTGTGGGCGGGGACAGGCCGGTTTCCCAGGCGACCTGAATGAGAAGATAGAAGAGGCTCAGACGTGGGCCCCGCACGAGTTGCTCAACAGACAGGACAAACGGTAGGCCAGCCGGCCCGCAGGGCACGCCCACGGTCGACATCCGGTGCTGACTGCAGTGGCCAGCTCGTTCAGGTTTGCTGGGGAAAACCCGGTGTCCTGGCGGCCCTGTTCCCCACTATGGCACCGCAGGTGTCCTCCCAGCAGCCGGGCGTGCGTGCGCCTCCCAGAGGGCAGCGCGGCCCCCACTAACGGCAATCCGCGGAGCAGACCTCGGAGCGCGCGGCACAGGAATCCCGTGCGTGCTGACGTCACGTGTCCTCACGTGCAGTTGTCCAAACCCGTGCGCGCTGACGTTACGTGCTGTCGCCGCGCTCCCGCCCCCGGTCCACGAAGGCCCACGGCGCGGTAGTGTGTGGTATCTGTTTCCGCCGCGCGGAGGCGCTTCTTGGCGGCTGCTTAAAAGCCTGAGGAGCCGGAGTGACTGACGTTCCCGCCTTCTTCCTTCCAGTCCGCGACTTCTGGGTCAGACATGGACAAAGTCTGTGCGATTTTTGGAGGCTCACGAGGCATTGGCAGGGCGGTGGCCCAGGTGATGGCCCCGAAAGGCTACCGGCTGGCCCTTGTCGCCAGGGACCTGCGAGTGGCTCAGGCCGCCGCCAGTGACCTCGGCGGTAGGTACTAGCTGGAGTCGTGCAGTTGCCGGAGGTGTCAGGCTAACTCCGAGCAGGGAAAAAGCAGGGCGGGGGTTTTCCCCGGGAACCCACGCGGCCGGTTTCAAAGAGAAGCTCTTCTGAGTAGCGGCCGGTTTTGAACTATTTGTTTGCTCTGCTACGTCTGTCAGCATTTTAATAAGGTATTCAGTTGCTGCGGTGGATTTTGCAAATGGTCAATTGAAATTTGTTCTGTCAGAATTTTTTTTATTGCATTTAAAATTCAGTCTTTTCCGCGTTTTGCAAATGAAATTAAGCATTTTTTGGGGGGGTAGGTAGAAATAGAACTTTAGAAAGATAACTAAGAGGCCGCTATTTGCTTAGTCACTAGAGTGGAAAAAAAACCACTTTGATTTACTGCTAGGAACACATTGCATCTTGTGGTGGGTACAGTGAGGATTTCATTGGCTTCAAAATCCAAAAGTTTATTTTAAAAGGTTTGTTTGTTGGGACTAAGGTGCCTTGGTAGTGTGCATTTTTTGGCCAGACAATTAAAAAATATCATTTTCCCCTTAAATAAATACATATGTAATGTAACGTATGTAATTGATAAGTGATTTAAAATGTCATGAAAATACAAACATTTCCTGTGGAAATGCTTTAAGAAGATGTATTTCCATTACCCTATTTTTATTTATTTATTTATTTATTTATTTTAGTTCTTTTTGCAGTTTTTGGCCGGGGCTGTGCTTGAACCCGCCACCTCTGGCATATGGGGCTAGTGCCTTACCCTTTTTTTTTTTTTTTGAGGAAGAGCCTCAAGCTGTCCCCCTGGGTAGAGTGCCGTGGCATCACAGCTCACAGCAACCTCCAACTCCTGGGCTCAAGCGAGTCTCCTGCCTCCGCCTCCCAAGTAGCTGGGACCACAGGCGCCCGCCACAACGCCCGGCTATTTTTTGGTTGCAGCCATCATTGTTGTTTGGCGGGTCCGGGCTGGGGATTCGAACCCGCCACCTTAGGTGTACGTGGCTGGCGCCTTAGCCGGTTGAGCTAAAGGCACCGAGCCTGCCTTACCCTTTTGAGCCACAGGTGCCACCCTCTTATTTTTAGTGTACACCACTTGAATACAGAGCAATGCTGTGTATAAGTTTGATTTTTTTCTTTTTTTTAAACTTACCTGGTCGCTGAGACTGTAATGCTCAACATGTTTACTAAAAGATCACTAAACTTTATCTTCTCTTTTCTTTTTCTTTTTTTTTTCTTGAGATAGAGCCTCAAGCTGTCCCCCTGGGTAGAGTGCTGTGGCATCAAAACTCACAGCAACTTCCAACTCCTGGGCTCAAGCGAGTCTCCTGCCTCAGTCTCCCAAGTAGTTGACGCCTGGCTCTTTTTTGGTTGCAGCTGTCATTGTTGTTTGGTGGCTGGGGCTAGATTTGAACCCGCCACCTTAGGTGTATGTGGCTGGCGCCTTTGAGCCACAGGCGCAGAGCCTATCTTTTCTTTTCAAGTTCTTTGTAGTAATAGTTCATAAAAATTTGTTTATTAATTTAAAAAAACCCCCCAAAAAACCAACCTGACTGGTTGGTTTGGTATCACCAGTGCAGCCTAATTGTTCATATGGATTAGAGAAAACTGGGTGTTTTGAAACAAAAACACCTGTAAGTTATAGCCCAGGGAGGATTTCAGGGGATGCTGCTTGCAGCTGTATTCACTGCCATTCTGACAACCAGGGAAGAGTGGCCACCTTACTGGGACACTCAGGGGTTTGCTTTAAAACAATGGCTGAGGGTAAGGCTGGTTGTGAACTCAGGTAAAAGCCAGGAGATGCTATTGGGCCTTTCTACTTTTTTAGAGATAAGATCTTGCTGTGTTGCCCAGGCTGGGGTGCAGTGGCATGATCATAGCTTCTTGTGGCCTCAAACTCCTGGGTTCAAGTGCTCCTCCTGCCTCAGCCTCCCACAGCATTGAGCTTCCTTTCATTTTCTTGAATCATTCATTCTGTGAATGATTGGTTTTCATCAAGTGTGGTTTCCCAGGTGACTTACTGTTTCCAGAGGCTTGGGTAGTAATTTTACAAATATATTTGTCAAGGTCAGCCAGAAATTAAGCAATTTTTTTAGATTTTTAAAGAAAATTCTAAAGAAATTCAATATTAAAATGGTAGATTATTAAATAAGGAGGGCCTTATTTTCCTTTAAAGTGTAATTTTGGGGCATGTAACCATTTTTTTCAAAAGTAATAAGGCCTGTTTTTAGTAAAAAGTTTTCTTGTGTATGCAGTTTGTAGGTTTAGCATTTTTTACAGCTTTTATTGTTGTCTCCTCTCCTTATGGTCAGGCTTAAATAATAGTTATTACAATATATGTGCTGTGGTGACTCTGTAGCACTTAAAAAAACAAGAAACCCTGGAGTTCGTGTTCAGGGCCAAACAAACCAATTCAACAAAAACCTGACAGAATTAGACATAAATTTCGAAAAAGGGAATATAAAACCCAGAAGACCATCAAATTGAGTAGGTTTGACACTAGGTTCAGTGTTAAAGCACTAAATAATATTAAAGGAATCTTACAAAACCTTATAAACTTGAAAAGGGCTCATCCTACTCGTGTTGATTATAAACAAGGTTTATAAATGTACTTTCTGTAGCGTTACTTTCTTCTTGCTCCCTAACCACCCTCATCCCAGTTTTACTGGATCAACTCCCTGGGTACAGGGCCCCATGACATGCTTTGTTCTTTTATCTCTGGGTCCTGGGTTAGCACAGGCCTGCTATGGTTGACGCTTAATAAGTGTGAATTGAGTAGATTTAAAATTCAAGGCATAATTTATAGGCAATTATAATTTAATTTTGTTCTGTAGGAGATCATTTGGCATTTAGCTGTGATGTTGCTAAAGAACATGATGTTCAAAATACATTTGAAGAAATGGAGAAACGTTTAGGTCCAATACGTTTCCTCGTAAATGCAGCTGGTATTAACAGGTTGGTTACAGATTTGAGTATATTTCTAATGTCTTTTTTAAAAACTTTTATGCTTGGTATGTCTTTGATTGGTGTAAGTTAATTAAGTTGTTACACTTTTTACTGTGTTACATTGTTTTCATTAGTTAGATAGTGTCTGAGTTGAGCTGAGCCCTTCACCCAGGAGGTGCATCATATATCCTACACTGTGCTGGTTAGGTGGGAGCTTGCCCAGCCTCCTCCCTCTCCCTGCTTTCCTCTCTTCCTCCCTTTTTCCCTTTCTCCCTCCCCACCCCCATTTGAATTTGATTGTGTTTTTTGTCTCGTGTGGGCCTGTAGTTGATTACTAGTTTCAAATTAGCACTGAGTACATAGGATACTTTTTCATTTTTGAGAATGTTCTCCAACTCCATTCACGCTAACACAAAATATATAAAGTCTCCATTTTTTATGGCTGAATAGTACTCCATGGTATACATGTACCACAGTTTGTTAATCCATTTATGGGTTGATGGGTTATTAGGTTGTTTCCACATCTTGGTGATTGTGAATTGAGCTGCTGTAAACATTCCAGTAGAATCTTCTTGTTGTAAAATGATTTTTTTTTTTTTTTGCTTCCAGGTAGATACCTAGTAAAGGGATTGTGGGATCAAACGGAATGCTTTTAAACTCTTTGAGGGATCTCCATAGTTCTTTCCATAAAGGTTGTACTAGTTTGTAATCCTACCAACAGTGCATAAGTTTTCCCTTCTATTTCCACACCACCATCTGTAGCTTTGGGACTTTGTGATATGGGCTTTTCTCACTGGGATTAGGTGATATCTCAGAATGGTTTTGATTTGTATTTCTCTGATAATTAGGGATGATGAGCATTGTTTCATGTGTTTTTTTGCCATTCATCTGTCTTCTTGGGAGAAGTTTCTGTTCATGTCTCTTGCCCAGTGATTAATGGGGTTGTTTGAGCTTTTCTTGATTTGCTTGATTTGTTTGTATATTCTGGCTATTAGCCCTTTGTCAGGTTGGTAACATGCAAATATGCTCCCATTCTGAAGGTTGTCCATTTGCTTTGTTTATAGTGTCCTTAGGTGTGCAGAAGGTTTTAAGCTTGATCAGGTCCCAATCATTTTTTTTTGTTGTGGCTGCTTTTGCCAATGGGGTTGTCTTCATTAAATCTTTCCCTAGCCCAATATTAGTAAGAGTTTTTTCCCATATTTTCTTCTAGAGTTTGTATAGTTTTGTGTCCTACGTTTAAATCTTTTATCCACCCTGAGTTAATTTTTTTTTGGGTGGGGGGAGACAGACTCTTACCATGTCACCCTCGGTAGAGTGCTGTGGTATCACAGTTCACAGCAACTTCCAACTCTTGGGCTTAAGGGATTCTCTTGCCTCACCCTCCTAAGTAGCTGGGACAACAGGTGCCTGCCATACTGCCTGGCTATTTTGTTGTTGTTGTTGTAGTTGTCATTGTTTAGCTGGCCCAGGCCGGTTTGAACCCACCAGCCCCAATATATGTGGCAGGTGCTGTAACCTCTGAGCTATGGGTGCTGAGCCATGAGTCAGTTTGTGTAAGTTGTGAGAAGTGTAGGTCCCAGCACCATGTAGCTAGGACTACAGGCATGTACCACCATGCCTGGCTAATTTTTTGTCTGTTTTTTAAATAGGGATCTTTTCCCCTAGAGTATGCTTTTGTTTGGTTTATCAAAGATCAGGTGGTGGTAAGAGGCTGTTTCATCTTTAGGTTCTCTATTCCAAAGATCCATCTATTTTTGTGCCAATACCATGCTGTTTTGATGACTATAGGCTTATAGAATAACCTGAAGTCTGGTAATATCATGCCTCCAGGTTGTTTTACTTCTAATAGGTAGAAAAACTATTTTAAAACTTTGTCAGTCTATACACTCTTTTCTTTTATGTTGAGGTATGCAGTTAAGTGTCCAGTTCAGTTAGTGTTAACATTGTATTCATCACCCATATTGAGCTATAGGACATTCCCTGCCCCCTCACCCCCTCAAAGGCTCTCTCAACTTCTGCTTACTTAATACTTCCTTGTAGGTTAATATTTCCTCGTAGGTAACCACTCTTCTGAGTTCTGTTACCATGCATCTTTTGCCAGCTAATGAACTTAATACCAATGGCATCATGGGGTGGGTATTTTTTTTTTAAAGGTAAATTTAGGAGAGAATATTTAGAATAACATTAATTTTCTTGCTAAATGAGGGAGGTTATGGCAATTGCTCAGGTAGTTTTAGCAGATAGGAGTTATTTGCCTCTCTTAAGTGAGAGGAGGTAGGAATGTGCCTTCCAGGTGAATCCTTTCTGGCTTATCAACTTTATTTTATTTTATTATTTATTATTTATTTATTTTTTGAGACAGAGTTCCACTATGTTGCCCTGGGTAGAGTGCCATGGCATCACAGCATCCTCAGACTCTTGGGCTTAAATGTTTCTCTTTTCTCAGCCTCCCAAGAAGCTGGGACTACAGGCGCCTGCAACAATGTCCTTTTATTTTTTGTTGCAGTTGTCATTGTTGTTTAGCTGACCGGGGCATTTCGAACCCACTAGCCTTGGTGTATGTGGCTGGTGCCGTAACCACTGTGCTATGGCCGCTAAGCCTATCAACTTTATTATTTATTTATTTAGAGACAGAGTCTCACTGTGCCACCCTCAGTAGAGTGTTGTTGTATCACAGCTCACAGCAACCTCAAACTCTTGGGCTGGCTTAACCTTCCTAATGCCACAATGTATTTTCATTGTTACAAAAGGGTTGTGACCCACAGATTGAGAACTGCTGGCTTAAGCAATTCTCTTGCCTCAGTCTTCCACTATCAACTTTATTTTAATACCTCTTAAGCCAAGTTTGAAATGGGAACGTAGATACTCTAATTCTGATAGGAAGCACTGCTTACACTCTACTTTCCATAAAACTGTGATCTATGTTTTGACTTTTTTTTGGAGGTGAGGGCTATTTGTTATTAATTTACATACTGGTTTTTTTTTTTTTTTTTTTTGGTAGGGATAGTCTTTTAGTAAGAACTAAAACTGAAGAAATGGTATCTCAACTTCATACTAACCTCCTTGGCTCCATGCTGACATGTAGAGCTGCTGTGAAGACTATGATTCAGCAGCAGGGAGGATCTATTGTGAATGTAGGTAAGTCTTCCCCTGTTGATTTGTACCTGCCCCACTACCATAAAAGTATTTAATCCGCTAATCTGGAATCGATTCACTTGTGAAACTTTGATGAATTTTATCTTTGTTTTATCTGTAGGAAAGGGAATTTAATGAACTGATTGATATAGATTTGTGATTCCTATTGTACTCATTCCCCATAGTGTTAGATGAGTGGTACCACTAGATATTAGAAAAATGACAGTGTTAGTCACATGACAGATGCAGTGTGGAGGCCACTGCTGCTCAGATCAAATAGATTGTGACTATGCTCCAATGTAGTCCTGGTTTTGCAGCAATTTTGATCTTTCAAAAGAAATTGGACATCCTGATTTTTATATGAAACCTTATTTTAAAAATATGGACAAGGAATTAAAGCAGATAGTGGGGGGCTAAGTAATAATGTCTGTAGCAGTTGTATGGGTCACTGATAAATCTAGGGCAGAGGTTTAAAGGAAATTCAAATTTCTCAGTTTTCGAGGATGAATATAAGACTGTAACCCTCGGTCTGTAGGTTGTCTGACCCACAGGGCAGATAAACTGTGAAGTGTGGGCCTGTAGAACTCAAAATCCAAAATGACTTTGAAATTCTATGTCAGTTTCATAATTTGGAAATAACAGCATACCACTAGCTTTTTCTTTTCTTTTCTTTTCTTTTTTTTGAGACAGAGTCTCAAGCTGTCCCCCTGGGTAGAGTGCCATGGCATCACAGCTCATAGCAACCTCTAACTCCTGGGCTCAAGTGAGTCTCCTGCCTCTGCCTCCCAAGTAGCTGGGACCACAGGCGCCCACCACAACGCCTGGCCATTTTTTGGTTGCAGCCGTCATTGTTGTTCGGCAGGCCCAGGCTGGATTTGAACCCGCCACCTTAGGTGTATGTGGCTGGCGCCTTAGCCACTTGAGCCACAGGCGCCGAGCCGGCTTTTTATTTTCAAATGATAATACCTTAAAGGCCAGAAAAGGGGTTGCTGCTCTATAAAGTACATGACCCTGTTCTTTAATACAGGAAACAGTTTTCCAAGCCAGAATTTAGGAACATTCTCTTTTAAAATGAATAAAGGAGAGAGTACTGAGTACTATGCTAAAAAAAAAAAAAAAAAGCTATGCGGATGTTAGAATATTTACTCTTAAAAATGTAAGGGATCAGTTTTCTTATGAAAGAGATTAGTAAATAAGTCACCTTTGCCTTGTTTTTTTTGATCAAGTGGGCAGGGACTAGGTCTCTTGTCACCTAGGTTGGAGTGCAGTGCTGCTAAGCTAGCTCACTGTAGCCTTTACCTGCTGGGCTCAAATGATTCTTCTGCCTCAATCTCCAGAGTAACTAGGACTACAGGTGCCTGCCACAACACCTGGCTAGTTTTTAAAATTGTTTTTTGGGCTTGGTGCCCATAGCATAGTGATTACAGCACCAGCCACATACACTGAAGCTGGCGGGTTCAAAACTGGCCCAGGCCAGCTAAACAACAACTGCAACAAAAACATAGCCGGACGTTGTGGTGGGTACCTGTAGTCCTAGCTACTGGGGAGACTGGAAGCAAGAGAATTGCTTAAGTCCAAGAGTTTGAGGTTGCTGTGAGCTGTGATGCCACGGCACTCTACCGAGGGCAACATGAGATTCTGTCTCAAAAATAAATAAATAAATAAATAAATAAAAACATAAAATTGTTTTTTGTAGAGGCAGCATTTGTTATGTTGCCCTGGTTGGTCTTGGACTACTTGGCCTTCCAGAGTGCTGGTATTGTAGGAGAAAGCCACTGTGTCCTGTTTACCTTTGCCTTTTTTTTTTTTTTTTTTTTTTGAGACAGAGCCTCAAGCTGTCCCCCTGGGCAGAGGGCCATGGCATTACAGCTCACAGCAACCTCCAACTCCTGGGCTCAAGCGAGTCTCCTGCCTCTGCCTCCCAAGTAGCTGGGACCACAGGCGCCCGCCACAACGCCCAGCTATTTTTTGGTTGCAGCCGTCATTGTTGTTTGGCGGTCCAGGCTGGGGATTCGAACCGGCCACCTTAGGTGTACGTGGCTGGCGCCTTAGCCGGTTGAGCTATAAGCGCCGAGCCACCTTTGCCTTTTTTTGCAGTTTTTGGCTGGGACTGGGTTTGAACCTACCACCTCCGGTATATGGGGCTGGCACCCTACTCCTTGAGCCATAGGTACAAGGCTTTGCCTTTTAACAGGGCCAGATAGTGACTTTGGGTTCTCATAAGCCAATGCATGGGCCTGTTTCTGTCACCTGATAACGTGAGTTCTGTTCTAAAATACTGTGTTTCCCCGAAAATAAGACACTGTCTTATTTTTTCTCAAGAAGACACACTAGGGCTTATTTTCAGATGATGTCTTATTTTTATTAAGTATAATACAATAATGTACATTTATTCAAATATAGTTAAGTCATCTTCTTCTGGAACCTGACGGGGGAGCTGACCTTGTTGATGGGGCTGGTGCTAGTGATGCGTGAACTCCTTTTCCCTAGCTGTTCACACTGTGCAGTAGGATGCCTGTGACAGCGGTTATCACACGCGCACCTGCGCAAGTGCGAACAGCTCGGAGAAAGGGGCTGTGGCAGATAAAAAGTATTCCAGTCTTCCTTACCGCTCTGCGCTGAAATGTATGGTGTGGGGTATTTTGAAATGCAGCATATCTGCATAGCCATGCCCATCACTAGGTCTTATTATCGGGGTAGGGCTTATATTTAACAAATGGATAGAAATCTTACTAGGGCTTATTTTTTGGGTAGGTCTTATTTTCGGGGAAACACGATATCCCCCCCTTTTTAGGTAATTTTGAAAACCCAAGTCATGGGTCAGTTTCTGTAAAACTTCTAGAATTGTGCTAAAAGTAAATAAAAATAGTTAATAGAAAGTAAATTCAGAGAGTCTTGTGACAGAAAGGACTATTTTGAGGTACTAGAAATTTTATTAATATTTCAGAAGTAACCATGTTTTATCCAAGTGAACAGTAGCATGTGGCATGAATGGAAGCTACGAGGGTTTCCTTTTTGGTCTTTCTTCCATGCATGTATTTTTCTTTTTCCTAAGTACTCCCTTTTCTATCTACATTTCCTTAGTTTGAAGTCTCTTCCTTTCTTGCTTCACTGCTCTCTTACACTGTCTCTGATTGGTATACAACATGTATTGTAGAGAAATATTTTAATATTGGACTTGTTGATTATAGTAGAAAAAGTGTTTAGAGTATTTTCTTTTTCTAAGATAAAATTCCTTTTTAAAAAATATTGTGAGGTTTTTGATTAACTTTTATAACATAAGTACAGGTCAGTGGTGCAGAAAATTACTTCCTCACTTCTGTTTTGTAAGAATTTGTTTGCATACAGTTGAATTACAAATTATTTTTAGCTATTTATCATTAAATGAACTCAAGGATCTTTATTAGGCAGTACAAGTTACGATAATCACTGAAAGTCATGAAATTACACTTCTGTAAAATGTTTATAATTGAAGCTTTGTCACTTTAGATTGACAGCAAAGGCAAATCTTGGAGGTATGGTGGGTTCAGATAAGTCTACTGAAGTAAAGTGAAAATTGCAATATAGTGAGCCACATAAACTTTTTGGTTTCCCAGTGCATATACAATTCATGTTTATACTGTCCTGTAGTCTGTAGCATTATGTCTAAAAGTGTACAATAGCATTATGTGTAAGAACAATTTATATACCTTAATTAAAAAATACTTTATTGTTAAAAAATGCTAAATTATCTGAGCCTGGTGAATCATAATCTTTTCACTGTTGAAGGATCTTGCTTTTCCTTGATGTTGATGGCTGCTGACTGATTAGGGGGGTGCTGCTGAAAGTTGGAGTTTTTGCGGCAATTTCTTAAAATAAAACAAAATTTGCTGCTTCAGTTGGCTCTGAAGTCTTCTGCAAATGACAGATGATCATGGTTAGAATTTCTAATTTTAGCAAGGACAGGGTGGGCTTTACCTTTTTTAATGATTTACTTTAAATTATGTGAATTGTCTTTTCTTTTTTTTTCCCCCCATTCAAATTTCCTTTATTATTTCTTATGTGAATTTTCAAATGTCCCATTAATTGGATTTAACTTTTTTCTTCTCTAGGAAGCATTATAGGTTTAAAAGGCAATTCTGGCCAGTCCGTGTATAGTGCCAGTAAAGGAGGATTAGTTGGGTTTTCACGTGCTCTTGCTAAAGAGGTAGCAAGAAAGAAAATTAGAGTGAATGTAATTGCACCAGGTGAGTGAAAACTTTTTATTAACATAACTTTATTGAGGCTTGGGGCCTGTAGCTCAAGCGGCTAAGGTGCCAGCCACAAACACCAGAGCTGGTGGGTTCAAATCCAACCCGGGCCTGCCAAACAACAATGATAACTACATCCAAAAAATAGCTGGGCATTGTGGTGGGTACTTGTAGTCCCAGCTACTTGGGAGGCTGAGGCAAGAAAATCGCTTGGGCCCAGGAGTTTGAGGTTGCTGTGATTCCATGGCAGTCTACCCAGGGCAACAGCTTGAGGCTCTGTCTCAAAAAACAAACAAACAAACAAAAAAAAAGACTTTGTTGATTATGGTTTTTGTTTTATAGAGAAGGAAGTTATTAATTGGCTCCATTAGTAGTCATTAATATCTGGATAGAATGGTTCTGTAATGATTGTGAAAAAAATCAAACAAGGGTAGGTGTGAGGTCTCCTTCCTGTAATCCTAGCACTCTGGGAGGCGGAGGTGGGTGGATCTCTTGAGCTCAGGAGTTCGAGACCAGCGTAAGCAAGAGTGAGAGCCCTGTCTCTTTTTTTTTTTTTTTTTTTTTTTTGAGACAGAGCCTCAAGCTGTCCCCCTGGGTAGAGTGCCATGGCATTACAGCTCACAGCAACCTCCAACTCCTGGGCTCAAGCGAGTCTCCTGCCTCCGCCTCCCAAGTAGCTGGGACCACAGGCGCCCGCCACAACGCCTGGCTATTTTTTGGTTGCAGCCGTCATTGTTGTTTGGCGGGTCCGGGCTGGGGATTCGAACCCGCCACCTTAGGTGTACGTGGCTGGCGCCTTAGCCGGTTGAGCTATAGGCGCCGAGCCAAGAGAGCCCTGTCTCTTAAGAAAAAAAAGAAAAAAACATAAAACAAAACTGGGCATTGTGGCAGGCACCTAAAGTTCCAGCTACTCGGGAGGCTGAGGCAAGAGAATCGCTTGAGTCCAGGAGTTTGAGGTTACTGTGAGCTGTGACGCTATGGCACTGTACCCAGGGTGACTGAGTGAGACTCTCTTCCCCATTCCCTCCCCCCCCCCAAAATCAAACAATGAACTGGTGACTATGAAAAAAAATTCCTTGTACCTCATATTTTTCAAAAACAAAAATCTTTACATTTTTTTGTAATTATGCAATAATTTTAGGTGGGAGAGAATCTTAGAGATCATTTATTTCTAGTCATTTTTGTAATTCAGAAGACTGAGAACTAGGATTCAGGGTAACTTGTGTAAGCTTACACGGCTAGTTATGGCAGAACTGTTACTGGAACTTTACTAAAGCTAAAAAAATGCATTATTATTGATTAACTCTTATGCTAGAAATTTTGGTTAGGTATTTACTTTTTTTTTTTTTTTGAGACAGAGTCTCACTATGTCACCCTCGGTAGAGTGCTGTGGCATCACAGCTTACAGCAACCTGCAGCTCTTAGGCTTAAGTGATTCTTTTGTCTCAGCCTCCCAAGTAGCTAGGACACACCACAACACCTGGCTATTTTTGGTTGTAGTTGTTGTTGTTTGGCAGGTCCGGCCTGGGCTCAAACCTGCCACCTTCCATATATGTGGCTGGTGCCCTAGCCACTGAGCTACAAGCACTGAGCCGATCTACTTTTTTTTTTTTTTTAAGTCATTCGTATATAGATCATAAATTCATTTATGCCATTATAGGATTCAATGTGTTCATTATTTGTATAGATTGGAATGCTTACATCCTACTAAACAACATAGCCTTCACCACTTTTACCCAATTACAGGATTAAGACATTTATGCTCTACACCTGATAGATGCAACTTGTACTTGCAGTATGTTCCATAGGTGTGATCCCCCTCCCAACCCTCCCTCTGTCGGCCCACTCCTCTCCCTTCCCCTCTCCCTCCCTTTCTCTCCTTCATCCTTAGGCTATAGTTGTGTTTCATTTTTCACATGCATGTGTGAGTAATTATAAATTGATTTCACAGTAGTACTGAGTACATTGGATATTTTTTTTCCATTCCTGAGATACTTTACTAAGAAGAATATTTTCCAGCTCCATCCATG
>NW_003852719.1:133613-134761 GCF_000181295.1 Otolemur garnettii
GTTCTCTGTGGATTCTGGTAATTAGACCTTTGCCAGATGTATAACTTGTAAAAATCCTCGTGTGTTCTTGGCAGTGCAGAACCTTCTTAATTTGATTAAGTCCCAGTAATGTATTTTTTATTACTTGGTTTTTTAATAAAATGAGTGTTTGCCATATATTTTTGCCAGCTAACCAAGGAATCCGGTTCCTAGTTTAGGCTTAGGCTCTGTGTGTTCCGGCTGTAGGAAAGAGCAGGCTGCAGCAGACTTTTGCCCTCATCCAGCCACTAATGCTCCTGCTTGGACCCTTGGGACTTGGGATTTATTTGGCACTGAAGTTAAGCCAGCAGGTCAGGGATTTATGAAAATGTCTTATTAACCCTTTAGGGCTATAATGTGCTTTCATCTCAATTCCTTTTTTAGGCACAGAGACTAGCTAAATTCAAACATTCTAAGTCTGAACATTTGATAAATGACTGTTGTTCAGATGCATCTGTTTAAAAAAAATTGCAAATCTGCACCTTCATCTTGGCACTGTTTTTATTTGTGCTGTATGTGAGCTGATAGATTTTGTGTCCAGCCTAAGTTAACCGTATATGGAGAGCATTACTTGTGGTTTGCAAGTGTGTGTATTTGCTTTCTTTTCTTTTCAGCATGAGAAGAATGTGAGTAATGAAGTGTTAATTTTAGTTCATGGTGATTTAAAGGCTGAGTGGTTTAGGGGTTATGCAAGTACAAGGGTACTTAACTACCAGACTTCTGAAGTATCTCCTATGTGCAGGGGCTGTGCTGGCTTTCACACTTACCAGAATAAGTAAGATTTCTGCCATGAGGAGCTCTAGGTATGATGGAAAGACAGACATATAAATGAATAATAACATGGTAATATGAATATAGTATAGAGAGATACATGCCTAGTGCTGGGAGGAATGCTGAAGTAAGAGTGCTTAATTGTGTCTGGAGTGAATCGGTCGTCAAGGCCGTGGACTAAACATTGGAAGTCTGGTTAACATGTAAAGGAGTAGTTTTCAGAGTGTTGTGGAGGTGTAGTGTATGGTCTTTCTTAGTGCTCTTACTTCCCAGTGCAGTGTGTTTTGGAAGTGGTAGTGTGGTAGTCTCATTTGTCACTTACCCTTATGTTGTGCATACGGCTCTGTGGGGTATGAAAT
>NW_003852719.1:137100-142490 GCF_000181295.1 Otolemur garnettii
TCCTGCCTCCGCCTCCCAAGCAGCTGGGACCACAGGCGCCCGCCACAACGCCCGGCCATTTTTTGGTTGCAGCCATCATTGTTGTTTGGCGGGCCTGGACTGGGGATTCGAACCCGCCACCTTAGGTGTATGTGGCTGGCACCTTAGCCTCTTGAGCCACAGGCGCCGAGCCTATATCACTTTTAATGGCTGGACTAAAACATAAAATCATGTCTGTTTCAAGAATTGCAAAAATTAGCTAACCATTGCCTCTTGATGGGCATTTGGGTTGTTTCTGATCTTTTTCTCTTTATAATTAATGATCCAGTGTTAATACTTGTAAGTAATTTACTTTGCACATTTGTAAGTACATAGAGTGATCTTGGGAATGGAACTGCCAAGTCTCCAAGGGTACATGCATTTTTAATTTTGACAGATAGTAAACATTGCATTTATTTCTATAGGGTATTTTAAATGTTTTTGTATGTTTTACATTGAAGAGCTTTTATGCTTACTACTTGGAGAAGGTCTTCCTGACAAGCACTTGCATGAACATGGCTGCTGCTCAGAGCGGACAGCCTTTGGGCGCTTCTCGTAAGGTTTGGCATGGAGTTGATTTCTCACACTGCTTCTCTCTACAAGTGGAAACATAAAAATTTGTTCTGCTAAGTTCTTGGTCTAGTTTTGTTACTTTTCTCATAGAAAAATGTGTGTAGGGCTGTTTTTGTTCCTTCTAGGTCCTAGAAACTTATACTAGAAGGTGGGTGTCTGAGCCGGTATGACATGCATGTCACATAATAGCCCCTCCTGCCACTGTCACTGTGGGACAGGCTAACACTCAGGTGTCTTGGGCAAACATACAGCCTGTGCTATACATAAACGTGTCAGGAACTAAAACAGTGACCTGGGTATAAGGAATGAGATGTTGCCATGTGCTGATATGAGACAGCTGTTCAGAAATAGATAAAGGAAATATATTGAGAGTTCATCAAATATAAATTCTCACTGAACAAAAGCTGTGCACTTTTATGAGCAGGAGTATCTCTGTCTCTAGAGAGTTCATATTTTTAAAAGAGCTTAGTGGTGTGTCTTCATGCACACAGAATTAAGTTAGGAGTGTCTTTGTTCTAAGTTGGTTGCCTACTTGTTATTTAAGTTATCTTTTTTTGATTAAAGAAATGATAACTTTGTAGCCAGTTGGACCTCTATCTACATGTGACACGGTGACATAATTTGTTGGTCATTGGCACCTGCTTGTAGTTTATAATTTTATAAGTTTGAAAGGTGTTGTAAACGTATACCTGATAAAAAGGAGGAGAGCAAAATTTCAAGAACTTTAAAAATAAAGTGAATGAATGATACAGGAGATAGTCCTTTGGGGTCAAGGAGAGAGCACATGCTGAAGCCCAGTTCTCTGAAGACGTGGGTGTGGAAGGTGTATCAGGACTGTGGATCTGTCTCCTCAGGTCTGCAAGGTGTCCCAGCACTGCTCACTCTGCTGCACTGGACTATGAGAGTGTTTACAATTGAGAGTCATGTGGCTCATGGTCTTTAGCATAAGATGACACTGAAATTCAGTAGAGCCCATAGTATTTATCATTAGAGACTAACCTCATGTTTTTAATTTAATTTCACAAACTAGGGACAGACTTGTATAAGTTTTTACAAAGCTGCAAATAGGTGATTAGGGCAGTAAGACTGTTCTGTGTGGTGCTGCAGGGTGGGCAGGTAATTACACCCTGTCAGTCTAGGGGGCCCAGTATAAACTATGGGCTTTACCCAATAATGTTGGTGCTGGTTCATCATTTGTAACAGATGCACCCCTCGAGGGTGAGAAGTTAATAGGAAATGGGGGGCAATGTGATAAGGGTGTAAATGGGAAATGTACTTTTCTGCTCAATTTTTCTGCAAACCTAATTTAAAAAATTATTTTTTAATTTGAGACAGAGTCTGTTGTAAACTGTTTGGAAAACAAAATTGTGAAGAAAATAAAAATCACTCATAATTATAGAATTTCTGGAATTCATATACCAATAACTTATTGGTATATGGTGTTTTTTCAGTCATTAATATTAGTTTTTTTCTTTTGTTTTTAATAGTTGTATAACTGAATTCATTTGTAACTACTTTTTAAATATACTAATGTTATTTTTTCATTCATTTTAAATATCCTATAGCATAATTTTTATTTATTTAATGAATTCTTTACTGTTTTCAATTGATTTTACTTGTTCCCAGTTTTTCCTCAATAATACTGTCACTCATAGGCTCATGCTAAAAAAATCTATGATCATTTTTTGCAAGACTTTTATGAAAATATTTAGATATTTATAACTGAAAAATCTAAGGCAAAGAAAAATTAAAATATTATATAGTATTGCATTGTAAGCGAGTGGTCTAATGTGTTTTTCTTCTCTTTTTTCTTTTCTTGTCTTCTCCTCCCCTTCTCCTTTGTTGTCCTCCCTTCCCTCGCTTTCTTTTCTTTTTGTGAGACCACATCTCAGTCTGCCACCCTGGGTAGAGTGCTATGGCATCACAGCTCACAGCAACTTCAAACTCGTGGGCTTGAGTGATACTCTTGCCTCAACCTCTCAAGTAGCTTGGGTTACAGGTGACGGCCACCATGCCTGGCTAGTTTTTCTGTTTTTAGTAGAGATAGGATTTCACTCTTGCTCAGGCTGGTCTTGAACTCTTGAGCTCCAGGGATCCTCTGGCCTCAGCCTCCCAGAGTGCTGGAATGATAGGCATGAGCCACCATGCCTGGCCAAGTAGTGGTGTAATGTTAATTCTTAATCCAGTGTTTAGTTCACATTTATTATAATACTTTAAATGGCAGCATATATATTTAAGTTGATTTATAGTTTGAGTTATGAATTACTTTAACTTAAGACAATTTGAAAACAATACTTTTCAGGTTGCACATTAAATTTTCACTTTATGTATAATGTTGAATTTTGAATCCATATTTTTTTGTGACCTTAAGCTTAAAAAATTTTTTTAATTTTCTTTTCATAAGGATTCATATTTGCTTTCTTTATAAAAGACTAGAAGAGTTCGCACTTACAGTTTTATTTGGGCAATTATTTAAACTACCTGAATGGTTTGTTCCTAGCTCTCAAAATGAGGAGTACACTTGTTGAGGTTAAATGAAGTAAGTTATCTGACCCTAAATGGTGTACAGAATAGTGATTATATGGTTAAGCATTTTTTTTTTAGTAATTTGTGTTTATATGTCTCAAATTAATCTTGCAAGATTTTCTTAATAAATTTACTGTTCTTCCTGGCATATGTCAGTAATCATTTAAAACTGGTTGCTTGGTGTTAGCAGTGATTTATATTACAGATTATATTATGCATTTTTAGAAAATGTTCTCTGAACCTTTATTGTATATAACAATACTATATTAAATTTGAATTTTCCATGTACATGTGCAACACAGTTGGCTATGACCATGCGATTTTTTTCTTATATGGGTCTGGAAAACATGGACCTTTCTATTCGTAGTCATCAGCTATCTCAGCTATGGCAGATGAACCCATGTAATTTCTGTCTCAGTTGCTAAGTCAGTTCATGTGGCCACCTTTGTGATGCATCCTTCTACTCATTTACCCTACCCAAATGAAAATTAATTAGGTTCATGGTGTTTTGTGTTACCTCAGTAAAGATAGACATCAAACTTGTCTCCTCCACAAATCATAGGTTACCCAAGGATAGAAGTTAGTTTTATTCCTGTTCATATCCACTCACATACATTTTGCTAGGAAGTAGGTCACAGGATTGGGGGTCGCATATGTTAATGTTTGATAAACATTTATTGAGTTAAATTGAGTAAAAATGTACACTGGTTACTCGATCACTTCCAAAACTATTTTCTAAACAAGGTTTATTAATAATTCCAAATTAAAGCTTCAGGATTAAATTCATTTCTTTAATTGAGCAGGTGTCTTAGTGTCTGTCTTTTCAACTAAATGAATAAACATTTCTCTTTTAGGATTTATTCACACAGATATGACGAAACACTTGAAAGAAGAACATTTTAAGAAAAACATTCCTCTTGGGAGGTTTGGAGAAGCTATTGAGGTGGCACATGCTGTTGTGTTTCTTTTAGAATCACCGTATATTACAGGGCACGTTCTAGTAGTGGATGGGGGATTACAGCTCACCATGTAATTTATGGATTATTCAGTTATAAGGGTGGTTAGAATCAAGGGCACGCTTTGGCTGTTGATTAAATAATCACACCTACATGGATGATATTTGCTTATCAAACCCACTCATGCCACAAATGTTGATTTCCATCCTTACATGACTACATCTAAAAAGAACAATGTGTGGCCTGGGTGCGGTGGGTCATGCCTGTAATCCCAGCACTCTGGGAGGCCAAGGCAGGAGGATCACTTGAGCTTAGGAGTTTGAGACCACCTGAGTAAAAGTGAGACCCCCATCTTTATTAAACTTAGAAAAAATTAGGCATGTGTTATGGTAAGTGCCTGTAGTCCCAAGCTACTCGGGAGGCTGAGGCAAAAGGATTGCTTGAGCTTGGGAGTTTGGAGCTGCTATGATCTGTGATGCCACAGCACTCTAGCCTGGGCAACAACAGAGTGAGACTGTGTTTCAAAAATAAAAAGAATAATGTGTGACTCATTGTGTATTCTAAAGGGAGTGTATCATATGTGTTTGGTTATCTTATAGGCTGTAGCAATTTTAATACATAGGCATTTATACAAGTCTTACCAACAGATACGAATTTTATACTTTTGCTTCAAAGGTAGGAAAGATTATCTTATCTAATTATGAATTTCATTGTATTAGGCTGAGTTTTCTAGAAGTTAATTTTGTGAGCCATTGTCAAAATAAGAGTATCTAGAGGACACTGATTAATTATCAGTACTTTAGTAAACCTCCTAAAGATAAATTTATTTCTCTTGAATGTGCTTAGGTAACTAATATCTATATAGTTTGGAAAAAATAGAACCAAATAAAGACATGAATTTAAATTGATTTCTTTGAGTGGTATACTCTTTTCTTTCTTTCTTTTTTTTTTTTTTAGTTGCCCCTGATACAGTGCTATGGTGTCATAGCTCACAGCAACCTCAAACTCTTGGGCTCAAGTGATTCTCTTGTCTTGGCCTCCCTAGTAGCTGGGACTACACATGCCCACCACAATGCCTGGCTATTTTTTTAGAGATGGGATCTTGCACTTGCTCAGACTGGTCTCCACCTGCCTCGGCCTCCCAGAGTTCTAGGATTATAGGCGTGAGCCCCTGTGCACGATACCCTCTTGATTGGGCAGCTGGACAAAATCTCCAAATTTAAATGTACCTTATAGAAATTCTCATAGGTTTTTGAGACAGAGTTTCAAGCTGTCGCCCTGGGTAGAGTACTGTGGTGTCACAGCTCACAGCAACCT
>NW_003852719.1:142872-150964 GCF_000181295.1 Otolemur garnettii
GGCTATTTTTTGGTTGCAGCCGTCATTGTTGTTTGGCGGGTCCGGGCTGGGGATTCGAACCCGCCACCTTAGGTGTACGTGGCTGGCGCCTTAGCCGGCTGAGCTATAGGCGCCGAGCCTTCTTAAGGTTTTAATATCTGGTATAGTAATGAGCTGGCTAGATCTCATGAACTGAGGGAGTGTTTTCTTACCCAACCTAAGCATTCTGAGTTACTTAAAAACAGTATAAGAAATACAACATATAAACAACAATGATGCAAGCTACCAAAACCTGTGGGACACTGCAAAAGCAGTCCTAAGAGGGAAATGTATCACATTAATTTATCATATCAGTTCTAAGAGTTTCCACTTAGAACTGGAACCAGACAAGGTTATCCTCTGTTGCCATTAGTATTCAACGCAGTGCTGGATGTTCTAGTCAATGCAATGCCTGCATCCAAAAAACAGAAAGCACATCAACAAACTAATGAAAAGTCTTAAGAAAATGGGAAAAGAACAATCTAATCCCAAACCCAGCAGAAGAAAAGAAATAACCAGAATTAAATCAGAGATTAATTTGAAATTGAAAACAAAAGAATCATTCAGAAAATTAATGAAAAAAAAGTTGGTTCTTTGAAAAAATAAAGGAAATTGATAAACCTTTGGCCAAATTAAGTAGAAACAGAAAAGTAAAATCTCTAATAACCTCAATCAGAAATGACAAAGAGGAAATAACAGATGTCTCAGAAATATAAGAGATTAGCTCTGAATACTACAAGAAATTCCATGCTCAGAAATTTGACAATGTGAAGGAAATGGATAAATACACAGAATCACATCCTAGACTTAACCAAGAAGAAATAGATCTCCTGAACAGACCAGTTTCAAGCACTGAGATGGAAGAAATAATAAAAAACTTTCAATAAAAAAAAAAAAATGCCCTGGACCAGATGGCTTCACACCAGAATTCTGTCAAACCTTCAAAGAAGAGCTTATAACCATACTGCAGAAATTGTTCCAAAAATTGAGAAGGAAAGGAATCTTCCCCAACACGTTGTACAATGTAGACATCACCCTGATACCAAAACCAGGAGAAGACCCAAGTAAAAAGAATTTGAGACCAATTTCATTAATGAATATAGATGCAAAAATTCTCTATAAAATCTTAGCCAATAGATTACAGTTACACATTAAAAAAAATTATACATTACAATGAAGTAGGCTTCATCCCAGGGATGCAAGTCTGGTTTAACATACACAGATCTATAAATGTAATTCACCATGTCAATAGAAGCAAAAGCAAAGACCATGTGATCCTCTTAATAGATGTAGAAAAAGTATTTGATTAAATTCAGCATCTTTAGGCCAGGCGAGGTGGCTCATGCCTGTAATCCTAGCACTCTGAGAGGCCAAGGCAGGTGGATTGCTTGAGCTCACAAATTCAAGACCAGCCTGACCAAAAAATCAAGACCCCATCTCTACTAAAAACAGAAAAACTGAGGAAGAGGATTGCTTGAGCCCAAGAGTTGGAGGTTGTTATGAGCTATAATTCCATGGCATTCTACCAGGGTGACAGCTTGAGACTGTCGAAAAAACAAACAAACAAACAAAAAACCCCATCTTTTCCTAACAAGAACACTTAATAGACATAGGTGGCACATTTTTTGAAACAAAACCTCATAGCTAGTATACTCAATGGAGTAAAAGTGAAAGCTTTTCCACTTAGAACTGGAACCAGACAAGGTTGTCCTCTGTTGCTATTACTATTCAATACAGTGCTGGAAATTCTAGCCCAGGCATCCTCAAACTATGGCCAGCAGTCCACATGCGGTCCGCCTAGGACATTTATCCAGCCTGCTGGGTGTTTTTGTTGCTGCTGCCTGTCCTGCTTAGCAGCCAACTTGTCCTGGGGCCTGCAGTCTGGTCCTCCAAAGGTCTGAGGGACAGTGAACTGGCCCCCTGTTTACAAAGTTTGAGGACCTCTGTTCTAGCCAATGCAATCAGGTAACAGAAGGATATAAAGGTCATCCAATTGGGGACAGAGGAGGTCAAACTCCCTCTTTGCCTATGACATGATCTTACACTTAGAGAACCCCAAAGACTCAACTGCAAGATTCCCAGAAATAGTAACATATCGGTACAAAATCAATATCCACAAATCAGTAGCTATTGTATATGCCAACAATAGGATGAGAAGCTAATCAGAGACACAATTCCCTTCACAATAGCTTCAAAGAAAATAAAATACCCAGGAATATACCTAATAAAGGACATGAAGGATCCTTACAAAGAGAATTATGATGAAACCCTGAGAAAAGAAATAGCAGAAGATGTTAATGAATGGAAGAAAATACTGTGCTTGTGGCTGGAGAAGTAACATTGTTGAAATGTCTATACTTCCCAAAGCAATCTATAGATTCAATACAATCCCAATTAAAATATCATTGGGGAGAGGCAAGATGACTGACTGGAGCCACTTTCCATAAAGGCTTCCGTCCAGAGGGAGAGTTAAAGGACAGAAGTTTAGCAAGTAAGCTGATGGTTTGAAGCTGTGCAAAGAGAGGTTGAAGAATGCACATCAACCCTGCTGAGGCATGCTGTGATCCCAAGGAAACAGACAATAGGTACAAAATCCATCGGCAAGCTTACGGGAGTCCCCTCCCTATGAGAGTGGCTTGCAGTATACTCTATACAAATGAGCAGAGTTCAGATCTCCTCCTATTTTATCCCATGGGAGAGACCCTCTAAAACCCAGAACTCCTTCCCTAAAGAGGACTTACTAGTGTGCCATGGCACTCTCCCACCAGGCATAAAATTGTATAAAACTGTATATATTCTCTACCTGCAATTTTGAACTCCCCAGCACTCCACTCTCACCCTAAAGTCTGGAAGCCTGTCCCCCATGGAGTCCAGATTCTTGGGCATTTTCTTGAGAGGTGTGGACAAGGCATGGGCTGTTGCTGGTCTGTGCTGATTCTGCAGCATGGGAGTAAGGAGACGACGGTGAACTGAGGGAACCATATGGGAGAGTCGGTGCCCTGTGGCACAGAGGAGCAGTACTAGTGGTGGGAACAATAGGGCTCACCCCCTGGGGATATTTTGGAGAGACACTGCCTGCCTCTCTGGGCAATCAGAGGAAGCCAGGCATCTTCTCCAGTGGCAACCACTGGTAGAATAGATCTGGGACAGAGACACAGGCCCTGTGAGTAAAGGATTTGCCTAAGGTGGTATGTGCTGGGGCGGGGCGTGGCAGGGACAGAGACTAGACTACGTGTTCACAGAGACGGCATATTCCTAGGGTGGGGCTGAGCCAGAAGGACTGCTTTAATGAGCCTAAGAAGCACCCAGCCCTCAGGATCATAGCTGAGACAAAAGCAGGCCAGGAGAGGCTGAAACTGGGAACTGATTGTGAAGTCTAACCGTGCTCACCCCAACACAGAGTGCAATGGAGACACATGCCAGCTCTGGGCAGCAGCACAGTCCGGGGCTGAGTCTCAGTCTCTGTGAACTCGAACAGTGCCTGGTCCCCAGGGGAATATAGCCAGGACAAATACAAATTCTCCCAAATAGAAGTATCAGCAACATTAAACAGGGGGTGGGGCTGGAACTGAGTGAACTGCCCCAGCTTCTGTTAGGCACCTGAGGTTGTCAGGCCTCAGCTCCCCCTGCTGGATAGTGGCAGAGAGTGGTGGCCAGGCTGAGGAGACATAGATCTCCCTGTGACTTAGGCAGGTGCAAACCCCTGGAGCATCTGCTGATTGGAGGGAACTAGGTCACAGCCCTGCGGGGTTACCAGTGACTGGGTATGACAGAGGTGTAAGGTGGGGAAAGAGGCATTAACCTTCCCAGACTAATTCATTTGCTGGGTGGGTCCTTCTGACTTTGCGGAGCACTGGAGTGAGTCATACTCAGCTGCCAGCAGACCCCTGCTATCTAGTTGCTGGAGACATTCTGGACTCGCCCACCCGAGAGCAGTGCTGACTGGGACAATCGACCTCTTGAATTGGGCCAGTCACCCAAGGACTATCCAAAGTGGTACCCTGGGTGTGTGGTGTGGGAAGGTTTGATTTTCCTTTTCCTGTTGTTGCCTGGGGGGGGGGGGGCGGCGGGCAGGGTGACCTCATTGCTGGTATTTCTCCACAGCTGAGACTTTAACCTAGAGTGACTGATTCACTAGGGTAGGACAGAGACCAGCTGAAAACAAGACAGAGCCACTTAGCCCCACCACACCAAGCAGGTCCCCAGTTTCTCAGGCCATAGCATCATATGGGTCTTTGGCAAAGCTTTAAGGGAAAAGGTACAGAGACCTGCCCCAGGTCTTGGGCAAAGGGCTGGTTAATCACTACTCCAAGAGCTCCCAAACCCAACTTCATCTTCTGCTCATCTAGCCAAACAGTATAAAATAATCATGGGGTGGAATCAGCAGAAAAACTCCAGTAACATGAATAACCAGAGTAGATCAACTCCCCCAAAGAATGACATGGCTCACACCTCTGAAGATTCCATTCATAAACAAATGGATGAGATGTCAGAAATCGAATTTGGAATTTGGATTGCAAATAAGATTAATAGAATGAAAGTAAAGTTGGAATTAGAAATTCAAGGAGCATTTCAAAAGTTTTCTCAAGAATTCAATGAATTCAAAGACAAAATCACCGAAGATTTTAACACATTGAGACAAGAACTTGCAGCTCTCAAAGATCTGAGAAATACAGAATGGAGCAGGCAGAAGAAAGGATTTCTGACATTGAAGACAAAGCTTTTTTTTTTTTTTAAACATACATGTGTTTATTACGTTTCCACTTTTTACCTTCACAAAATTAAAAAGGCTTAAAATTTAATAACAATAACAGTTTTTAAGATAAGGACTAGAAACAAAAAACTTGTAAAGAATGAATGAAGATAAATATATTCAGAAAAGAAATCAGATGATTGCTGCATCAAAATATTAAGCAATAATAATTCAAAGTAGTATTCACATTAAATAAGAGTATGTCTATTATAGAATGCTTTGACTCTGAGGTTCAGTATGGAGTCATCAGTTAACTTATTTTTTTTCCCAAAGTCTCAAAAAATAAACAACTAATATTTATAAATAGAAGTAAAAGATAATTTAAAAAACAGATCATGCTAAATCTTATAGACAATAGAAAAAGAAGAAATACTTTATTTATTTTTTTTTTTTAAATTTTTTATTTTTATTTTTATTTTTTTTTTTGAGACAGAGCCTCAAGCTATCCCCCTGGGTAGAGTGCCATGGCATCCCAGCTCACAGTAACCTCCAACTCCTGGGCTCAAGAGAGTCTCCTGCCTCCGCCTCCCAAGCAGCTGAGACCATAGGCACCGGCCACAACGCCCAGCCATTTTTTGGTTGCAGCCATCATTGTTGTTTTGGCGGGCCCAGGCTGGATTCGAACCCGCCACCTTAGGTGTACGTGGCTGGCACCTTAGCCACTTGAGCCACAGGCGCCAAGCCAGAAGAAATACTTTAAAGTCATTCTACTTCATCTGGATACACCTGATATTAAAATTGGAGAAAATATATTATTATAGAGGGGAAATTATAAACATATTTCACTTATAAATGAGGATACAATATCCTAAACAATATATACCAGGTTGAATTAAAAATTAATGTTTAAGTAATGTACTTTGGTCAAAATTAAATTCAATTTTTATGAGAATTAGTCACTCTTTTCTTTTTTTTTCTTCTTTTCTTTTCCCTCACCCCCTCCCTCCTTCTCTGTCTGATCTCCCCTTCCCACATGCCCCACAATGTCATTAATTGTCCTCATATCAAAGTTGAATACATAGGATTCATGCTTCTCCATTCCTTTGATGCTTCATTAAGAATAATGTATTCCATCTATATCCAGGTTAGTACAAATGCTGCAAAATCTCCCATTTTTTAAAATGGCTGAATAATATTCCATGGTATACATATACCACAGCTTACCAATCCATTCCTGGGTTGAAGGACATTTAGGCTGTTTCCACATTTTAGTGATTGCAAATTGGGCTGCAATAAACAACCTAGTACAAGTGTCTTTATAATAAAAGGGCTTTTTTCCTTCTGGATAGATGCCCAGTAATGGGATTGCAGGATCAAATGAGAGGTCTAGGTTGAGTTCTTTGAGGTTTCCCCATATTTCCTTCCAAAAAGGTTGTATTAGTTTGCAATCCCACCAGCAGGGTAAAAGTGTTGCTTTCTCTCCACATCCACGCCAGCATCTGCAGTTTTGAGATTTTGTGATATAGGCCATTCTCGCTGGGGTTAGATGATATCTCAGGGTGGTTTTAATTTGCATTTATCTAATAATTAGAGATGATGAGCATTTTTTCATGTGTTTGCTAGGCATTCGTATGTCATCTTTAGAGAAGATTCTGTTCATCTCTCTTCCCCATTGATGTATGGGATTGTTGGGTTTTTCTTGTGAATTAATTGAAATTCTGTATAGATCCTGGTTATTACGCTTTTGTCTGATTCAAAATATGCAAATATCCTTTCCCACTGTGTAGGTTGTTTATTTGCTTTGGTTGTCTCCTTGCAGTACAGAAGCTTTTCAATTTAATTAAATCCCATTTGTTTATTATTGCTGTTGTTGCTATTGCCATGGCAGTCTTCCTCATAAAGTCTTTCCCCAGGCTGATATCTTCCAGTGTTTTTCCTATTCTTTCTTTGGGGATTTTTATCATTTCATGCCTCAAATTTAAGTTCTTTACCCATCTTGAATCAATTTTTGTGAATGGAGAAAGATGTGGGTCCAGTTTCAGTCTTTTACATGTGGATATCCCAGCACCATTTGTTGAATAGGGAGTCTTTCCCCCAGTGGATGCACTTATTTGGTTTATCGAAGATTAGGTGGCTGTAAGTTGTTGGTTTCATTTCCTGGTTTTCTATTCAATTCCAAATGTCTATGTCTCTATTTTTGTGCCAGTACCATGCTGTCTTGACCACTATGGCCTTGTAATACAGCCTAAAATCTGGTATGGTGAAACCCCGGCTTTGTTTTTATTACTAAGAACTGCCTTAGCTATACGGGTTATTTCTGGTTCCATACAAAATGCAGAATCATTTTTTTGAAGTCTTGAAAGTAGGATGTTGGTTTTGTTTTTTGTTTTTTGTTTTTTTTTTGAGACAGAGCCTCAAGCTGTTGCCCTAGGTAGAGTGCTGTGGCATCACAGCTCACAGCAACCTCCAAATCCTGGGCTCAAGCGAGTCTCCTGCCGCCGCCTCCCAAATAGCTGGAACTACAGGCACCCTCCACAACACCCGGCTATTTTTTGGTTGCAGCCATCATTGTTTGGCGGACCTGGGCTGGATTCGAACCTACCAGCTCAGGTGTATGTGGCTGGCGCCTTAGGATGTTGGTATTTTAATAGGGATGGCGTTTAATAGTAAATTGCTTTGGGATGTATAGACATTTTAACAATGTTGATTCTTCCCAACCATGAGCATGATATGTTCTTCTATTTGTTAATATCCTCTGCTATTTCCTTTCTTAGGGTTTCATAATTTTCTTTATAGAAGTCCTTTACCTCTTTTGTTAGGTATGTTCCTAAGTACTTCATTTTCTTTGGGACTATGGTGAAAGGAATTGAGTCCTTAATTAACCTCTATCTTGGCTGTTGTTGGCATATACAAAGGCAACTGACTTGTGGATATTGATTTTATATCCTGAGACTTTGTCTTTTGTGATGACTTCCAGGAGTCTTGTGGTTGAGTCTTTAGGGTTGTCTAAGTATACGATCATGTCATCAGCAAAGAGGGAGAGTTTGATCTCTTCTGTTCCGATTTGGATGCCCTTTGTTTTCTTGTCTTGTCTAATTGTATTGGCTAGAACTTCCAGCACTATTTTGAATAGTAGTGGTCACAGAGGACAACCTTGTCTGGTTCCAGTTCTAAGAGGAAAAGGTTTCAGTTTTATTCCATTCAGTAAAATACTAGCTATGGGTTTGTCATATATAACTTCTTTCAGTTTAAGAAATATGCCACCTATGCCTATACTCCTCAGTGTTCTAATTATAAGAGGGTGCTGGATTTTATCAAATGTTTTCTCTGCATCTAGAGGATCATATAGTCTTTGGTTTTGCTTCTGTTTTTTTTTTTTTT
>NW_003852719.1:152524-159618 GCF_000181295.1 Otolemur garnettii
AACCCGCCACCTTAGGTGTACGTGGCTGGCGCCTTAGCCGGTTGAGCTATAGGCGCCGAGCCAGGTTGAGCATTTTTGTTGGAGTTGAGTTCCACGTTTAGTGCCTGTGGTCTGAGAAGACACAAGGTAGAATTTCAATTCTTTTGATTCTGTTGAAGTTTCTTTTGTGTCCTAGTATATGATCAATTTTGGAAAATGTTCCATTGGACGATGAGAAGAAAGTATATTCTGTATCTTTGGGATGGAGTGTTCTATATATGTCTATCACAGACAATTGTTCTAGGGTCTCATTTAAATCTCTAATATCTTTGTTTAATTTCTGTTTAGAGGATTTGTCCAGCTCTGTAATAGGAGTGTCAAAGTCTATTGTTATGGTGTTATAGGATATCATATTGCTCAGACTGAGTAAGGTCTGTTTCAAGAATCTGGGAGCATTTAAATTGGGTGCATAAATATTTAGAATTGTGACATCTTCTTGTTGCATTTTCCCTTGACCAATATAAAGTAACCATCTTTGTCTTTTTTGACTTTAGTTGCTTTAAATCTACATGTATCTGAAAATAAGATTGCAACCCCCTTTACTTCTGGATTCTGTTTGCCTGAAACATTGATTTCCAACCCTTAACTCTGAGTTTTAATTTGTCTTTTGATGTGAGGTGTGTTGCCTGTAGACAGGAAATAGATGGCCTCTTTTTTTTAATCCAATCAGCCAATCTATGCCTCTTCAGTGGGGAATTCAAGCCATTGACATTTATTGAGATAATTGATGAGTGTTCTCATATTCTATCCATTTTATTTTGTGAAAGTCCATTGCTTAGTTTTGTCTTTTGCAGCACTGTGGAAACTAGGTTCTGTCCTTTAATTTCTGGGTGTTTGTTTACATTGCTGAAGGTCCATTGTGATCGTCAGTGTGTAGAACAGGTTGAAATATTACCTGTAAAGCTGGTCTTGTTGTGGCAAATTTCCTCAATATTTACATACCAATAAAAAATTTGATTTCTCCATCAATTTTGAAGCTTAGCTTAGCAGGATATAGAATACTGGGCTGGAAATTGTTCTGTTTAAGTAGATTTAAGATAGATGACTGTTGTCTTCTGTCTTGACACGTTTCATTAGAGAAGTCCATGGTCACCCTGATAGATTTGCCCTGTGGGTCAGTTGGTGCATAGTCCTGGCAGCTTGCAAAATCTTGACTTGAGATTTGTCTTGACTTGAGATAGATTCATCACAATGTACCTTGGAGAAGTTCTATTTGAATTGAGGTGACCAGGGGACCGATATCCCTCTGAAAGGAGTATGTCAGAATCTTTCATGATATTTGGTAAATTTTCACTTGTAATATTGTCTAGAATGGTTTCCATTCCTCTGGGGCATTCTTCTTTCCCTTCTGGGATACCTATAACTCGTATGTTTGAACACTTCATACAGTCCCATAATTCTGTCAGTGAACATTCTGCTTTCTCTCTCTTCTTTTTTGCCTCTTTAACTCTCTGAGTTATCTTAGGAGCTTTATCCTCTACCTCTGAGATTCTTTCTTCTGCATGATCTAATTTGTTGTTGATACTTTCTATTGCATCCTTAAGTTCCTAATTGACTGCTTCAGTTCCTTTAGCTTCTTTCTATATTCTTTGTATCATTCATCTCTTATTTTATTCTGTTTTTGGATTTCCTTTTGGTTATTTTCTACTTTCTCAACAATTTCCTTCATTGTTTTCATTATCTGTATTTTAAATTACTCTTCTGTCATTTCTAACATTTCTTTATAGGAGGAATCCTCTGCTGTAGCTACCTCATGATCCCTAGAAGGGGTTACTCTCAGCTGGTATTTCATGTTACCAGGATTTTTTCTGCTAATTCTTCTTCATGAGTGCTTTTTTGTATCTGTTTCCTTACCCTAATTTTCCTTTCACTTCTTGGTCTTTAAGTTACTGTGCCACTGGCCTAAAGTTTTAATTGGTCCTATTGGTATGGGACCAGAAGGATGAGAAGATTGAAAAGCAAGAAGGGAAAAAAGATTTAAAAAAAGAAAGAAAAAAGAAGAAGACAAGGTGATTAATAGGAAATATTGACAAAAAGAAGAAAGGCACTGAGAGGAGACAGGAGTAATATAGGTGTATAGTAGGGTACTATGATCCAACTTTAAAGACCCTCAACCTCTGCGGGTGGTGGGTTGGGTGATTCCCTTGATGTCAACAGCTCTTTGCTAGCTGGATCAGACATAGCACCCTACTTTCACCAGATAGAGAGGAAAGACAAAATCCTATAAATCAAACCAAAACAAACAAACCCTTATGGCATAAAATTGGGTGAAAAAAAACATTATAATGGGAGAAACACTGGCAAAAATGAAATTTTAATTATTAAAGAAGGCAAAAATGGAAAATTGTATTAAAACTAGAATAGTAAAAAAAGAAAAATATCAAGAAAAAATGTTGAAATTAAGAAAAAAAACCCAAAATAATAAATAGCAGAAAGCCCCAAACCAAAAACCAAAAGGGTATATATATCTTGCTGAATATTTTCTGGGCAACAGACAAGGAAAGCAATTATCCCTGAGATTTCTCCTGGTGTAGCTGCCTGCTTATCCAGTGTGCCAAATCCAGATTCCCTTTATGCGCCTAAGGGCCAAAGCTGTCAATTTGCCAAACACTTGGATCTCTGCACTTCCCCAGTGTCTCAGTCCCCACCTTTGGGCAGCTCAGTCACTAGATTACTCGCCCAAGTTCTCCCAGCCGATCCCCGCACTGCAACACGCAGGGGCAGTTCCCCCATAGAATGTGTGCAGACAGCCCACAGCTGAATGATATTAGCTTCTTTCTGGCTCAGCAGCTCAGTCCGGGGCCCCAGACATTGCCCAAAGTTGTCCACACACCAGACCTTGATCTCCCAAGGCAGTTCAATCAAGTGCCCAAGTCCAAAAAAAAAAAACCCCCAAACAGCCCACAGTTAAGGCTTTCCTGCTTGCAGTCTCACTGTTGCTAAGGTTATAGCTGCAGGCAGCCTCCAACTGAACAAATACACCTATCACTTGCCAATTTTCCACCACTTTTGTCCTCATGGGGTCCAAAAGCCTCTCCCTGACTTCCTGTGTCAACAAAGGGAACCCTCTGGGCAACCCCCACTGGTCAGAGTTGCCTGGAGTCTTCTCTACCCACTCTCACTGAGCCCAGTTGCATAGAAGCTGTTGCTCAGTGCCATCTTAGCCCTGAAGACAAAGCTTTTGAATGTTCCCAATCACTCAAAGAGAAAGAGAAGTGGAGAGCAAAAACTGATCATTGTCTTAGAGAGTTCTGGGATAATTCGAAGAAAACTAATATTTTCCTTATAGGAATTTCTAAAGGCGATGAGGTGGCTTCAAAAGGTACAGATGCTCTACTTCATGACACAATGAAAGAGAACTTCCCAGACATGCCAAGAGATTCTGAAGTTCAGACAGCAAACAGTTTCAGAACCCCAGCATGACTCAAACCTAACAATACATTTCCTAAACACATTGTAGTTAACTTCGCCAAAGTTAAAATGAAGGTGATAATTCTGTAAGCAGCCAGATGTAAGAAAACCATAACCTACAAGGGGAAAAATATTAGAATGACTGCAGTTTTCTCTGCTGAAACCTTTCAAGCCAGAAGAGGGTGGTCATCGACTTTTAATCTCCTAAAACAAAACAACTTTCAACCCAGGATCCTATATCCAGCTAAACTGAGTTTCATTTATGATGGAGAAATTAAATGCCTTAATGACATTCATATGTTGAAGAAATTTGCCATAACTAAATCAGCTCTCCAGGATAGTCTCAGATCTATCCTCCATAATGACCAGCACAATCCTCCACCACAAAAGTAAATTTACTCAGATACTTTTGATCAAAGTCCAACTTTCATCATGGCAAAACGATTAAAAATGTCCACTGGACTTTCGAAAAACTCGATACTCAGAATTCTACCAGGCTTATCAATATTTACAATTAATGTGAATGGCTTAAATTGTCCTCTAAAGAGGCACAGGTTGGCTGACTGGATACAAAAACTCAGGTCAGGTATCTGCTGCATGGAAGAACCTCATCTTACCTTAAAAGATAAATATAGACTCAGGGTGAAGGGATGATCATCTATATTTCCGGCAAATGGAAATCAGAAAAAAAGCAGGTGTTGCAATTTTATTTGCAGATACAATAGATTTTAAACCAAGAAAAGTAAGGAGAGATAAGGATGGTCACTTCATATTTGTTAAGGGTAACACTCAACATGATGATATTTCAATTATTAACATATATGCACCCAACCAGAATGCACCTTAATTTATAAGAGACACTCTAACAGACAAGAGCAACTTGATTTCCTCCAGTACCATAGCAGTCGGGGATTTTAACACTCCTTTGGCAGTGTTGGATAGATCCTCCAAAAAGAAGCTAAGCAAAGAAATTTTAGACTTAAACTTAACCATTCAACATTTGCATCTAATAGACAACTACAGAACATTTCATCCTAACAAAACTGAATACACATTCTTCTCATCAGCCCATGGAACATACTCCAAAACTGATCACATTTTGGGTCACAAGTCTAACCTCAGCAAATTTAAAAGAATAAAGATTATTCCTTGCATCTTCTCAGACCATCATGAAATAAAAGTTGAACTCAATAACAACAGGAATCTGGATACTAATATATAAACATGGAAACTAAATAACCTTAATGCTGAATGATAGCTGGGTCATAGATGAGTTTAAGAAGGAAATTGCCATTTTTTTTGGAATAAAACAATAATGAAGACATGAATTATCAGAACCTCTGGGATACCACAAAGGCAGTCCTAAGAGGGAAATTTATAGCACTGCAAGCCTTCCTCAAGAGAACAGAAAGAGAGGAATTTAACAACTTAATGGGACATCTCAAGCAACTGGAAAAGGAAGAACATTCCAATCTCAAACCCAGCAGAAGAAAAACAAAATAACCAAAATTAGAGCACAATTAAATGAAATTGAAAACAAAAGGATTATATAACAGATCAATAAATCAAAAAGTTGGTTTTTTGAAAAGGTCAATAAAATAGATAAACCTTTGGCTAACCTAACCAGGAAAAAAAGAGTAAAATCTCTAATTTCATTGATCAGAAATGATAAAGATGAAATAACAACAGACTCTTCAGAAATTCAAAAAATCCTTAATGTATATTACAAGAAACTCTATTCTCAGAAATACAAACATCTGAAGCAAATAGATCAACACTTGGAAGCACGCCACCTTCCTAGACTTAGCCAGATGAAGTGGAAATGTTGAAGAGGCCTATATCAAGTTCTGAAATAGCATCAACTACACAAAATCTCCCTTCAAAGAAAAACCTGGGACCAGATGGCTTCACATCAGAATTCTACCAAACCTTTATTATTATTATTATTATTTCTACCAAACCTTTAAAGAGAAACTAGTACCTATATGACTCAACCTTTTTCAAAATATAGAGAAAGAAGGAATACTACCCAACCCATTCTATGAAGCAAACATTACCTTGATCCCCAAACAAGGAAAAGACCCAACAAGAAGAGAAAATTATAGACCAATATCACTAATGAATACCAATGCAAAAATATTAACAAGATCCTAGCAAACAGAATCCAGCCACACATCAAACAAATTATACACCATGACCAAGTGGGTTTTATCCCAGGGCAGGCATCCTCAAACTATGGCCCATGGGACACATGCGTCCCACCTAGGACATTTATCCGGCCCCCTGGGTGTTTTTGCTGCCACTGCCTGTCCTGCTTAGCAGCCAACTCATCCCAGGGTCCACAGTCTGGCCCTCCAGCGGTCTAAGGGACAGTGAACTGGCCCCCTGTTAAAAAAGTTTGAGGACTCCTGTCCCAGGATCTCAAGGCTCATTCAATATACGTAAATCTTTAAATATAATTCATCACATGAACAAATTAAAAAACAAAGACCATATGATTCTCTCAATTGATGCAGAAAAAGCTTTTGATAATATCCAGCATTGTTTCAAGATCATAACACTTCAGAAAATGGGTATAGAAGGGACATTTCTTTAACTAATAGAGGTCATCTACAGCAAGTCCACATCCAAAACCATATTGAATGGAGTTAAATTGAAATCATTTCCTCTTAGATCAGGAACCAGGCAAGGTTGCCCATTGTCTCCACTGCTTTTTAACATTGTAATGGAAGTCTTAGCCACTGTAATTAGGCAAGAAAAGGCAATCAAAGGTATCCACATAGGGTCAGAAGAGATCAAACTTTCACTCTATGCCGATGATATGATTGTATATCTGGAAAACACCAGGGATTCTACTACAAAACTCTTAGAAGTGATCAAGGAATACAGCAGTGTCTCAGGTTAGAAAATCAATACTCATAAATCTGTACTTATAGATATCAACAATAATCATGGTGAAAAAACAGTCAAGGACTCTATTCCGTTCACAATAGTGCCAAAGAAGATGAAATATTTGGGAATTTACCTAACAAAAGACGTGAAAGATCTCTATAAAGAGAACTGTCAAACTCTAGGAAAAGAAATAACTGAAGATCTAAAGAAATGGAAAAACATACCATGCTCATGGCTGGGAAGAATCAACACTGTTAAAATGTCCATAGTACCATAGTACAATTTTAATGTAAACTGTATTAAAGCTCCACTGTCAATACTTTAAAGAGCTTGAAAACACTTCGTTTTATATGGAATCAGAAGAAACCTTGAATAGCCAAGACATTACTCAGAAATAAAAATAAATTAGGAAGAATCACACTACCAGACTTCAGACTATACTATAAATAGATAGTGATCATTATGACATGGTACTGGAACAAAAACAGAGAGGTAGATGTATGGAACAGAATAGAGAACCAAGAGATGAACCCAGCTACTTACTGTTGTTTGATCTTTGACAAGCCAATTAAAAACATTCTGTGGGGAAAAGATTCCCCATTTGACCAATGTTGCTCAGTGAACTGGCTGGCGACCTGTAGAAGACTGAAACTAGACCCACACCTTTCACCATTAACTAAGATAGACTCTCACTGGATTAAAGATTTAAACTTAAGACATGAAACTATAAAAATACTAGAAGAAAGTGCAGG
>NW_003852719.1:161819-163450 GCF_000181295.1 Otolemur garnettii
AAATGGAACTTAAACCTAAAAGCTTCTGCACACCCAAGGACACAGCAATTAGCAAATAGACAACCTTTAGAATGGGAAAAGATATTTGCATATTATGAATCTTGCAAAGGCTTGATAACTAGAATTTATAAAGAACTCAAATTAATCATCAAAAAGAGTTAATGATGCCATCTATCACTGGGCAAGAGACATAAATAGAATCTTCTCTGAGGAAGATAGATGAATGGCTAATAAAGATGAAAAAATGCTCATTGTCTCTAAACATCAGAGAAATGCAAATGAAAACCACCCTGAGATATCACCTAACCCCAGGAAAATTAATACACATCACAAAGTCCCCAAACTGCAGGTGCTGGTATGATGTGGAGAGGGGAACACTTCTACACTGTTGGTGCAACTGCGAACTAAAACAGCTTCTTTGGAAAGAAATATGCAGAATCTTCAAAGAACTCAAATTAGATCTCCCATTTGACTCTGCAATCTCACTACTAGGCATCTAACCAGAAGGGAAAAAAAGCATTGTATCATAAGGACATTTGCAGTAGACTATTACTGCAGCTCAATTTATAATTGCCGAGATGTGGAAACAACCTTAATGCCCTCCAATCTAGGAATGGATTAACAAACTGTAGTATATGTATACTGTGGAATACTATTCAGCCATTAAAAAAGTGGAAACTTTATGTCTTTTATATTAACCTGGAAAGAGTTGAATGCTTTCTGCATAGTAAAGAATGGAGAAGCAAGAATCCGATGTACTCAATTCTAATATAAGGCATATAGACAGTCTAATACATGCCCACATTGGAGGAAATTGAAATCAATTGAAGGTGGGGGGCGGGGGGAACATAGGAGCAGGGAGAGGGAGGAGGGTGGGGGATGGTATGCTCCAACTTAATGGGCACAATGTTAGGGTGTATGATATATACACATTGTGTCTTGGGGGTGGGACACAATTATTATGAGAAGGGGCTTTATTTAACAAGTGCAAACACTAACCTAATTTGTTATACCCTCAACCTGAAACAATAAAAAAATTAACAAAACTTAAAAAATTAAGAGTATTTTGCATTAGTGAGTATAATAATGATCCTTACTGTAAAATTTTAAAAGTTAATAAATAATTCCTTACATATATTCATAAGTAATATTCAGTAACAGTGAATTAAATGTTTTTATAAGAAACAGTTAAAACATTAATCTTCAAAGAGAATATTTCTGGGTTTGAACCTGCCACCTCTGGTAAATGGGGCCGTCACCTCACTCCTTTGAGTCACAGGTGCCGCCTGGTAATGTTTATTTATTTTTTTGCCTTGATTTTATTTTATTTTTTATTTTTTTTATTAAATGATAACTATGTACATTAATGCAATTCTGGGGTACAGTGTGGTGTTTTCATATACAATTTGAAATATTTTCACCAAACTGGTTAACATAGCCTTTATGTCATTTTCTTAGTTATTGTGTTAAGACAGTCATATTCTACTCTTGGAAAGATTCACTGGTACCCTTGTAAGATAAACCATACAAGTGATCCCTCCAATCACCCTTCCTCCACCCGTTCCCTCCTCCCTTCTCCCTCCTCCCTCCCCATATACTTAGGCTATTAGTAATGTCTATTTTTTTTTTTT
>NW_003852719.1:164257-166735 GCF_000181295.1 Otolemur garnettii
AAAAAAAAAAAAAAATAAAATAAAATAAATTTATCTTTGAAATATTTTTTTTTGCTTAGATTAAGCTATTCTACATAGGGGAAGGTCAGGTGAGTGTGAGTTGGGTTAATGTTGTTAAACAAGTGCACTATTAATTCCTCAGGCATTACTGGGTCCAGGCTCATAGAGGGAATGAGCTCTTGGTGGTGTCAGGTGCTGCTGAGGTGGGAGCTTCTTCTGCATGGCAATCTCCTTGGCCATGTCCCCTTCTCTCCATACCTCATGTGCGAAAATCACGGGTGTCCTGACACTGACGTGTAACCTAGAGTGGGTTTGACCTTTATATGTGTGTGTTTTATCTCTTGTTCCACACTTCTCTTACTGTCTGTTTTTGCAGTTTGGTGGGTTTATATATTGTTGGAAATGGAAGAAGGCGGCACAACACAGTCTCAGACAGAACAGGATATGACTGCAAACACGTGATCCAGAATTTTGTAACTGGCATTGTCGAGAAATCAGTTCTCACTGCATTGCTGTTAATAAGTTCAATGAACTCCTCTTACACTGTCTCAGGAACATCTTTGACTTTGACTGTGAATGGGCTTCTGGCAAGTGCAAATGGGGTGTCAGGTAGATTTGGAAAGTATGATGAAATTTCATCTGCAAGCATGTGCAAGTATTCTTTCACAGAAATTATCATTATAATCCTTTTGTCTGGTTCAATGTCATGTTCCTCAAAGAAAGCAGATCAGGTAAATTTTATTCTCATCCAATTTTATTTTTTTGCCAAAGCTGAAGTTTCGGCTTGGCGCCAGTGGCTCAAGCGGCTAAGGTGCCAGCCACGTACACCTAAGGTGGCGGGTTCGAATCCAGCCTAGGCCCGCCAAACAACAATAATGGCTACAACCATAAAAAATAGCCAGGTGTTGTGGCGGGCGCCTGTGGTCCCAGCTACTTGGGAGGCTGAGGCAGGAGACTCGCTTGAGCCCAGGAGTTGGAGGTTGCTGTGAGGAGTGAAGCCATGGCACTCTACCCAGGGGGATAGCTTGAGGCTCTGTCTCCAAAAAAAAAAAAGCTGAAGTTTCATTTGGAATGATCGGATCTTTTCAGACAAATTGAGGCATGTTGCATTTGGTCCTCACAGTGGCAAATTTAACTTATTCAAGATGTCAACCAAGTAAGCTATTTTCTGCGGTTCACTTTTATTCCTGCTTTGAACTGCATGCAATCTTGCTTTCTGATTAAAAAACGTTTTGAGCATGTGGCTGAAGGAGTAGGGTGCCAGCCCCATATATGGGAGGTGGCAGGTTCAAACCTGGCCCCGGCCAAAAAAAAAATTGTGAAGAAAAAAGAAAACAACAACAACAACAACAAAAGTTTTGAGTTCATCACGAAGCTCAAAAACACATTTTAAAACTTTTCCTCTCAACAACCATCTCACTTCAGTGTGAAATAGCAGAGCCTTGTTCAGCACATCCAACTCATTGCACAGTTGCGAAAACAGTCCACTGTTTAAAGTGCTCACCTTTACAAAATTGACAGAACTTATAACGCTTTTCATTACTTCTTGTAACTCTTGTGGCAGTGTCTTCATTGTTAATATTTGCCGATGAATCATATAGTGAGTTCCAATGACTTTTGGTGACTCATTCAGTACCAAACATTGAAATTCAGATTAACATCCTAGCATAGCTGGAGTACCATCTGTGCAAACACCACAAACCTTTTCCCAAGAGATCTTATGCTGTTTCAGAAATGAACCAACTGTGTCAAATACATCATGTGCAATAGTTGTCATTTCAAGAGGTTTGCAAAAAAGAAAATAAATGATGGTTTAAAGTCACCATCATTAATATACCTCAAGTAAACCAGTAACTGTGAACAGTTTAGAATGCCTATAGATTCATTAAGCTGGATACTAAATATTGGAAGTGGAACAGATTTAATTTCCTGGATTACCTGATCAGAATATCAGCAGACATGTCATTTATTCTTCTGTGGACAGTGTCATTAGATAAGGAAATTGCACTCAATTTTGTAACAAATCTGTCTCCGATCATAACTTGAACAATGTCTTTGGCCACTGGCAACAGTAAATCCTCAGCAATAGTGTGAGGTTTCATAGCTCTGGCAATTCTGAGTGCCACCAAATATGAAGCTTCAATGGCTGCTATGTTTTGTTTGTGGTACTTGCCACCAGTGTCAAGTCTGATTTTTTGAGTCCATCAGCTTTGCTTCTAAAATAGCTGGTATCCTTGCCAGCAAAGCTCGGATGCTTGCTATCAAAATGGCATTTTAGTTTGTTCAGCTTCATAGGTTGGGCTGATAGGACCTCACAACAAATAACACAGTGCAGTTTCTCAATTCCTGCTGTAATTATTGAGGTAAAACCATACTGTAAAAAATCCTCACTGTATTTTCTTAACGTTCTTCTCTCCATTGTCATGGAATTGTTTGCTAATGAAAATAATATATAACAATGGTCTTTTTTTTTTTTTT
>NW_003852719.1:167164-183227 GCF_000181295.1 Otolemur garnettii
ACATGGCATAGTTCAGTCAATACAGTTCATTAAAGTTTCCTATGATTTACCATTCTGTGTTGTTTTTTTTTACATACCTGTTACTATCACAAGAGGGCAGTATTTACATCAGTCACAGCTGAATATAAAAGACTGATCAGCATCCAGATTAAGTTCCCACGGTACAGATTTTTTTTGCAGTTGATGATTTTACATTTCCCAGTAATTATAATTAATGAAGTGTCATTTTACCTCCAATACTGCTGCTTTCAACACAGTAGCTGCTTTTAACAGAGTAGCTGCTCTCTACACATGTGACTGGTCCACATAAGCACATTATGGCACCAACCCTGTCACATATACCTGTATTTGTATGGGGTGTATGTGATGGGGTTGGCACGATGATGTCATCACTCCGGTACTCGTATGTGGGCAGACCCACCTGGAGATGGATGGAGGGGTGGTGTCTTGGTTCCTAAGACCATCAGAAATATGTGTTTTCCGATGGTCTTAGGTGACCCCTGTGAAAGGGTCGTTTGGCTGCCAAAAGGGTTGCAACCCACAGGTTGAGAACCACTGTCCTAGAACCTCTCCACTTTGGGCTCAGGGATGGCACATGAGGATTATCTGGCAGTAAGGATTGTAGGTGTTGGCAGTGGCCTTGGGGCTGGTGGGGTTCTGCTGACCTTTTCCCCACAAAGGGCTGGTATGAGGTGGGTGGGGTGTCAGAGGCAGGTTGTCTCTGGGCTGCCCTCCTGCACAGCCCATGATCACACATAACCACACATGACCATGGCACCTCTCTGCTCCCCCACTACTCTCCTTTTAACACCTGGCCGTCTCAGCTGTTTGTTCATTGCCTAGGTCCCTTCTTGTCAGACGTCCACCTGACACTACTCTCCTGTCACTGCCTTTCTTCACCAAACGTGTTTGTCCAGGCTGATGCTGGTGGGTGTAAATTCACTTCTTCACTTTAACTCTAAATGGTAATAGGTAATATTCCACTGTGTGAGCCAATCAGTTTATTCTTCCTCCTCCTAATGAACAATTAGGTTTTTCTTCAAAAATTTTTATACAATTCTTGATGGAATATACTTGTCCTCTTTTCTACGTATTTGGGTTTCAATAGGCCATGGCTCTTCTTTTCTTTTTTCTTTTGTGTAGTAATTAATTTGTTCAGGCATGCAGTATTTACCCTTTCCCATAGAGATTTACAGGCCACTTACTGACCCATTGCTCTGGGCATAGTTCTTAAATGTTTTTTGTGTCACATAACTCTTTAATACTCCATTGTGAAGGTGTGTAAATGGTGGCGCCCAGAGATGCTCAGGCCAGGTTTATTGAAAGGCAGAGGTGAGAGGGTGGCCCCTGTGGCTTAAAGGAGTAGGGCGCTGCCCCCATGTACTGGAGGTGGTGGGTTCAAACCCGGCCCTTAGCCAAAAACTGCAAAAAAAAAAGAAAGTTAGAGGTGGCCTGCCTGGGCAATGCAAAGATGGCATGTGCATCTGGGGGCAGTTAGAGAACACTTTCATATGGGGCCCTAGGGTGTGGGGCAGATTCCACAGCTTGCCTGTAGAGTTAGGGGTTTTGGCTAGAACTTCTCAAGGGTGGGCTAGCCAGATCCTTTGTGTCTTTGTCTTAGGAGAGGAGGGGGAGGGGAAAAGGGTTTGTGTCTGGCTGTGTTAAGGCCCCCAATACAGTGCATCTTATAGATCTCTTCTCAAAGTAATGTTTATATAGGCTAATGTATATAGAAAATAAATTATTTTAAAATAATTATCAAGGTATTAAAAAAATTAATTTATGACACTGCACCATCTCTTGGCCGGTCTAAAAACGGCCAGAATTTTGAAGCTGTCAATAAAAATGATTTTTAAGATATTTGCAGTATTTGGAAGATAATCTCTATCAGTATAGTCATGGTTACTTCTCTCCTGTTGTATTTTGTTGCCTATGTTCAAAACTGAAGGAAGTTTTAAATTTTAGTTGGGGGTTAATCATTTTGTTCCCGTCCAAGATCATAAATTTTACTATCTGTACAATTTTATTGGATGTACGTATTTTGTAATTGGAACAATTTTACCAAATTGTTTTAGCTTCCAACTACATTAAAATGGCAGCTAACATATAGTTAGCTAGTATGTGCCAGGTACCAAATTAAAAGCTTTACACGCATTATTATCCCACACAATCTTCATAGCAACCCTGAGCAAGAGGTACCATTTTAATCTCCATTTTACATGTTAGGAAATTCTGGCTTGGGAAGGTGAAGTCACCTGCTCACATGTGATGACATACAGACTCAGATTGGCCAACTTCAACACTCAGTTCTTTTCCATCATAATATAAAATTCATCGTTTATATAACTTAAAATTCACATAGTACAGTAGCCTCTAGCTACTGAGGCAAGCTAAGGTGATTTTTACATGTTACTCATGGTCTTTGTAAGAGAAAATCTATAAATTTAATGCAAACAAACTCTGCATTAAAGGTATCATGGCTATTTTAAGCTATGTAGCAAGTCATGAGGTATAGAAGACAATCTGAAATATATAATTCTGGTCCAATTCAAACATATTCTCAAAGCCCCATTATATAACTTATGTAAGAGGTAAATACTTTTATCTTATGGAGGTGCTGAATTACACAAAATAACCATCTTTATCCATTTATTTCTTATAGCAGGAAAGCCTAGGGCCAAATATGTTGTCCATTTGTTGTAACTATCTAGGTATTAATGCTGTATTCCCTCATTCCTCATTTTTAATTCATCTTCCTATGTTTTGTGTCCTTTAAACTGTGGCTTTTGTGTGGTTTTAGCTGCAGTGCATGAATGTGGTGGGCAGGACTCTAAATTAGACCCCCAAATTCCCACCCCAGTGTACATACACCTCTGTTTTCCAGTCAATCAAATGCAAATCTCTGTTCTCTGAAGGGATTTTACAGATGTAATTAGGGCTCCAAATCATGTGAGTTTAAGAAAGCATGAAAGGACTCTGGTGAGAGGGAGATGCTCAATGCTGTTTCTGAAGATGGAGGCTTTGAGGCAAGGATATGGGAGTCTGCAGGAGCTCAGAACATCTCCAGGCTGGGGGATGGAGTAAGACCTCTATGTGAGTTCTTGACAGTTGTGACACAACTCCTTGAGCTTAGAAGTGGATCTCCAGCTGACCAATGATTGAACCTTGTAAGATCCTGAACAGAGACACCAGTGTCAGCGTGCTTGACCTTCTGATCTACAGAGCTGTCAGTGACATTTAAAGCCTCTAAGTTTGTGCTCATTTATTGCAGCAACAATAGAAATCTAAAACTGAGTATTTTGCTTCAGAAAATAGGAACTATTATTTGTTAAATATTTATTGATATTAAATCCATATTACACTGGCACAACAATCCAAAGTAGTATGATAGTACTTTTTTCCTATAAATACAGCAATAAAGGCGGCAAAATAATGCTATTTTATCCCAAACCCAGCAAGTTAGCAAAAAAGTCACATTTAAAAAATTTGGCAAGTAAGATATGACATAAGTCATAATTCTGCAACATAGATCCATGAGAGCTTTGCCTCGTGTCTTAGATTCCATGTTAGAGGCACAGAGGCATGGTCAGGAAAACCTGTGCCATGCTGCACAGAGCATCTGTGCAGGCCTCCCGGAGCTGAACGAAGCCTATTAGTATTTAAGGCTTGGTTGGTTAGTGTTCTTAAAAAGAAATGGAAAGCTGTACTTGTGACACAGTAATATGAAATACATGGGGTGGTACACAGGTATAAACTTACTACATATGAATTGAGTAACTTAGCTAAGAGAGGTCAAAACATAAATAAGAAAGATAAATGTGTTTTGCATAAGGAATACAGTGTTTATTTTCATAGCAAAGTACCATTACAGCTTTATGGTGTATACTACCAGGCCAAATTATTTTTTTCTTCTCTTTAAAATTTATTGGTTCCGACTTATAACCGTCAAGTCTGGTCAGAATCCACCCCCTCTAGCTGACGCAGAATTGCACACACTCAGCACAGTCTTGGCTGAGCTGCCTCTCACCACCTGGAGCCCAGTACCTCCTTCACCAACTGCAGGTCAGCTGGGTGGTAAGCCAGTGATTTCCACAGTCCACTTCATGGTGCCACTAAAGGCCCATTATGGCACAGACCTATTCTGTCTCTCCGGTCTCCACTTCCTTCCAGTGGACATCCCACTGTAGCTTTGTGTCTGTGCCTGTCTTACACCTTCAATTCATTATCTGCTTGCCCTAACCACCTACATCTTCACCCTGCACACACTTCACTCTCTAGTTCCTGTTGCACACATGCTCTAAACTTCCACCTGACCCTAAATTCCTCAACTTGTGATTGGCAGTGTCTTGTCTTTGGCAGCCCTCATGCCCTTTCTCTCTGTGTGTGAATGACTACAATGTAATTGTGCTGGTGGCACCTTCCTTAATTCTCCCTTCTCCTCACAGACCCATGTCCCTCAAATAGTGTATGCCTTGGTCATTTCGGTGGTTTGGGTACCTTTAGAGGAATGGACCATAATGTAGTTCTGCTTTATTCAAAATACTTTATATTATTTATATTTAAATTACCCTTTTAATATGGTTTGTACATAAGCTTCCTACCAAGGTAGCATGGAAAGAAAATACTACCACAAAGAAAAAAAAGTTAAAAAGTAAGGTATTAACCTTGTTAGAAAACTCTTAACACTAATAAAATTTAAGGCAAGTAGTTCCTTCCTTATGATTTAAGACAAAACCATTTACGAAGACAAGGCATTTACTTGGCTTTCTGTCAGCTCTTCCTCTTTCATCCTTGCGTATTGCACTTGGCTCACCACAGCTGGCTGAACAGTCTCAGAGTCACTGTTGTGTTTGTGGCACAGCCGCTTCACATTCAGTGTTTAGCGCCATCTTGCTGCATGGCACCTATAGCTGTGTTTAAGGCACATGTAGGTAACACCGACGTGGTTTCCTGTGAACAACTGATTTCCTTTAGCATTCTGGCATTTCAGATCACTTTAATGATAGCAATTCCAAAAGTATCAAATTGGACAATAAATGTGAATTTTTCTGTGCAATGTGTATACTTCTATTAGCATCACCTACTTAAATGCTAAATTTGGTTTATCAAGTAAGAAAAATATTATTTTGGTGTTTATTTCTTACAGTCACTTTTACGTAAGGTGACAAAGGAGCATGTTGGTCAAGGCAGTGGCTGTCTTGGTGTTTCAGCACCAACAAGAGAGCCAGTCACAGGTCCTCACTTTCCACCAAGATGGTGCTCAGTGCCAGGTGGGATGGGCTAGCTTCAGGCTGGAAGGCTGCTTTGATGTCTAGTCCCTGGTCCGAAAGTGCCGCATAGCGACTGGCAGAGGGCCGGACTTTCTTTGGCTTGGTGCTCTGCGGCTGCTGATGCCACTGGGCTACAAACAACAAGGTAAATTAAGATCTTTTATCATTTACCATGAAACTGTAGAATATTTTTAAACATAGTTACATCTAGATAGGACACGTGTTCTTTGTAGTTGTTAAGATTTTTTTTTTTAAGATGTAATTGGAGAGCCCTTAGATGTCAGGATGGATATGTTTTGATGGGTAACAGGGGCATGTCCTCTGTGAAAGACTGAGCACAGTCACGGTAGATGGTAGAGCCGGGAGAATTGAGGGACCTGTGCTGTGCTCATGTGTTAAGAGATTTACTGTCTGTGCAGGGTGGTGGATGCCATTAAAGACTTGAAGTAAACACTGTAGCACAGGGGACCTTTTGACATGAGCTTCCTAACTCTCACACTGTACTTGTGACATAGTAATATGAAATATATGGGGTGGTACACAGGTATAAACTGATTTTTTTATTGAAGAAAATATAGTAGTTAGGAATTCCCAGCGGATGAAACTGAACACTAACACTAATCAGTTGAAAGGAATCAGGCAGGAGAGAAGGCTGGGGCCACTTCAAAGTTATTTGTTTCCCATAAGAGATAAAGTTTGAGGGCAGTTCTTTTTTTTTTTTTGAGTGGTTTTCTTTATGTTAATGGATCACATAATGCTGTTGTACTGGTTTGTAAATCCAGTAGGAAAGTTTTCTTTGTATTTAGGACACATGTACACAAATACACAAACACAAGTCTGTGCCTGAGCTGTGTAATACACACTACAATGAGAAGCATAAGCAAGCACACATTCCAGCCTTAATAGGACATGAATCTTGGGTGCATTAGGGTACTGTGATTGGATTATCACCAAGGCAGAATGGTAGAACACAAATTAAGAAAATGTAAAAAACACGTAGTTATGCCTTTGTTTACTATCAGCGCCTCAGGATGCTTGAGTAAGGAAGCCACAACTAGCCAATGTAAGAGAAATCAACATGCATGTTTTGCTAATAAAGTTCCTGAATGGTACTTGGGTATTCGTTCTCCTGGTGTGGTTCATTATTAATGTTGAGAAACTATAAATGGAAAGAGAGAGCAATATGAATTTTTTTACAAAATATTATAGTTGTTTGTAAGAGTAACATAATTTGCTGTTCAAATGTCTAAATATTCCTAATTTAGTGAGTAAATGGCACTCACTGTAAACATCCAGCCTGGCAGTGCAGGATACAATCCCCGCTTCGTTCTTGGCTGACACGGTGTACCACCCGGCATCATCCTTGGTGGCTCCTTGGATAAGCAGGCAAACGTAGCCATGGCTATCCTGGTGCATGCTGGAGGAAGGGCAGAGGCATTAAGGCACTAAATTTTTAAAAAGTGGCTTTGAATATGAAACATGATTTAGAATTATGCAAGTAGCAGGTAACAGGGTCACTCCTAATTCTACAGCGGCTACTAGTGCACTAAAGCCAATGGGAAGAGCGGACACCAAGAGGGTGAATAGATCAGCTTTTACAGAAACCTCTGAATAACCCTAAAGCAAATGAATCCATCTTTTCTTTTACATGTAAAGATAAATATTACCATCAGAGAATGTGCTTCCGTCTAAAAGTCTTATTCTACATTAGCGTGATTGGTCTGTGACTCATAAAAAGTGTGGCTTTTGCATAGAGATGTACATGCTTTATAAATGTGTCTTTACAGATGTCACCAGGAATAAGCACTTTCCATTAGGCCATGTCACGGTGCTGCCTTACCTCACACGATCAGTGCTGTGAGTGAGTGACTCGTTTTCTTTCTTCCAAAATATCTGTGGTGGTGGCACTCCTGAGACATGGCACTCTAGCCGCACGGGGTACCCATCAGCGACCCCCGTGTTCTGCAGCTTCTCAATGAACATGGGAGGCTTGTGCACTTCTTTGGCTAGGAGAGCACGAGACAGGCTGCCCATTAGTGATGCAGAGGGGCTGCAGGGGGCTCAGGGAGATGTTTGGTTTTGTATCACTTTGACTCAGGTGCTGTTTTCTTCATTCCACTCACTTATCTCAATTAGTTCAAGTCTGATCAGCCCATATGGTGCCCTGGCCACCTGTCAGACTCATTGGTCTGTGCCACAGCCATCACCAACCATACCACCCTGGGTTCCCTCAGTGCCCTCTGAGAAGCTTGCTACAGAGTTCTGAAAGTCTTTAACTCTCAGCTTAAGTGAGAAATGCCATAAGACTTACAGGGAGAACATACAGGGAGGCATCTTAATCTAGTAGCTTTAAGTAGTTACCTACAAACTAGGAATGCACATTCCATAAACTACAAATTCCAACATGTATTCTTTGAAGGCAGCTATAAAAAAAGATAAGGCAGCTTTACTACTTAGTCTGAGAAAAATCAGAACTAATTTTTTTTTTTTTTTTAAATAGAGTCTTGCTATGTCGCCCTCAGTAGAGTGCTGTAGCATCATAGCTCACAGCAACCTCAAACTCTTAGGCTTAAGCGATTCTCTTGCCTTCGCCTCCCAAGTAGCTGGGACTACAGGTGCCCACCACAACACCCGGCTATTTTTTGGCTGTAGTTGTCGTTGTTTGGCAGGCCTGGGCTGGGTTCTAACCTGCCACCTCCATGTATGTGGCTGGTGCCCTTGCCGCTGAGCTATAGGAGTCAAACCCAGAACTAATTGTTAATAACATTCAATGTTACCTAATCCAATGGGAAATTGTTTTCAGGGATCAGTAGTGGAAACCATTTCAGAGAAAAATTTTGAATTTTAGAAGAATTGTACATTCTGTTAAAATTGGGAATATGGGCAGCACTTCTTGTGTAAGCAAAGCCCTGGGTTCTGGGCATCTATACCCTGCTGCAGACTCTCCCTGTGCCATACCGAGAACCAATGCACAGATGAGAGACCACACAGCCCGTAAGAGCTGCTGAAGTCCCCTTTCTTGGTTGGCAAGAGGAAAGGAAGATTAAATGATAATGGTTAGACCTGAGCACAAGAAATGAGTGTTTCTGACGTGTTGGGCCTTGTAACATGTGCTCATCGACTGTTTTGATGATACTGGTTGCTTTACTTTCCATATTTGTCAATAATGCAGACTGGGTCTACCGCTGTCAGTCTGATGCTGTTTCTGACAGAGAGAGAGCGGGTTCACATGTGAGCATACCTGCAACCACCAGCTCTAGGCTGAAGGAGTTCTGCCCTGCCCGGTTGGTGGCAATGCATGTGTAGATGCCAGCGTCCTGAGCTGTGACAGGCTCTATGATCAGGGAGTGTACCCCATTCTCGCGCACCAGCATCTTGTGAGTGCTGTCAGGCCGTATGGGCTTTCCATCGAGCTGCCAGTTCAAGTCTGGGTTTGGTAACCCACTGACCTAAACCAGAGGGAACATACGTTAAAACAAAGGGAAATCACTACTAAGAAATTTTGTAGTAGTATAAGAGACGGCTGTTAGTATCAGCTTCTATGACTTTGCTTATAGCTTTCCAAGGGTGAGATGGGGGTCTTGCTCTGGCTCAAGCTGGTCTTGAACTCCTGAGCTTGAGGGATCTTCCTGCCTCAGCCTCCAGAGTGATTATAGGTGGGAGCCACTGTGCCTGGCCCCAGTGTTTTTTTTTGAGACAGAGCCTCAAGCTGTCGCCCTGGGTAGAGTGCCATTGCATCACAACCTCCAACTCCTGGGCTTAAGTAATTCTCTTGCCTAAGCCTCCCAAGTTGCTGGGACTACAGGCACCTGCCACAATACCCAGCTATTTTTTGGTTGTAGTTGTTGTTGTTTGGCAGGCCCAGGCTGGATTCGAACCTGCCAGCTCTGCTGTATGTGGCTGGCGCCTTAGCTGCTTGAGCTATAGGCGCCAAGCCCCAGTGTTCTTTTAGTGGCAGGGATGTCAAGGATAGTTATGTCCCTGTACAGTGAAATAAAGTACTTTCATTTCTTAAATATGACTAACAGAGGTGATATTATAGCTAATCTCTATATAACCCTTATTAAGATTCACTCGTTTTTTTCATATTTTAAAATAAAATTTTATGTAATTTTACCCCTATACATAAATAAGTAGACATATCTAAAAAATAGTTTTCTTACACAATCATAATTCCACCTTTACACATAAAATTAATAATCCCTTAACATCATCTAAAATAACATTTCCCCAGTTGATTAAAAACAAGTCATTTTGGTGGCACCTGTACCTCAAGCGGCTAAGGCACCAGCCATATACACCAGAGCTGGTAGGTTTGAATCCGGCTCGGGCCTGCCGAACAACAATGACAACTACAACCAAAAAACAGCCAGGTACTGTGGTGGGCACCTGTAGTTTCAGCTATTTGTAAGGCTGAGGCAAGAGAATCGCTTCCTAAGCCCAAGAATTTGAGGTTGCTGTGAGCTGTGATGCCACACACTCTACCCAGGGTGATAGTGTGAGGCTCTGTCTCAAAAAAAAAAACAAAACAAAAAAACCCAAGTCATTTTACAAGTGGTCTATAACTACGTTTTACAATCTACTTAGGGTGACAGAGTGAGACTGTCTCAAAAAAGAAATATGTAGATATCTATCGGGTTATGTTTTATTCATTTTTTTCTGCTCTTAAACTGGAATAAGGAACTACAGAGAATTGTCAATGAGGGGGGAGAAGTGAGGCAACAGATTGGCAGATGGTAAGAAACTTACTTTGCAATCCATCCTGCAGAGTTTTCCTTCCTGAACAGTCAGGTCTCCAGGGGCCTGTAGGAAGTGAGGTCTGCAGAATCGCTCCTGAATTGGCTCATTTTCATCTCCACTGTCCCTTGATCTGGATCGAGGCCTTGAAACAAGACAGAAATATCAATAGTTAGTTATTCCCAGACTTTAGTCATCTGTTTTCTTAATATACACAAGGTAATAATATGATTTTCTTATCTGATCCCTACCCTTAAGATTAAAAAAAAACAAAAAAACAAAAACAGAAGGCTTGATGCCCTTAGCACAGTGGTGAAGGTGCCAGCCACATGCACCAAGGCTAGTGGGTTTAAGTGCGGCCCAGGCCAGTGAAACAACAATGACAACTGCACCAAAAAATATCTGGGTGTTGTGGTGGGCACCTGTAGTCGCAGCTGTTTGGGAGGCTGAGGCAAGAGAATTGTTGAAGCCCAAGAGTTTAAGGTTGCTGTGAGCTGTGATGTTAATGGGAGCAACATAGTGAGACTCTGTCTCAAAAAAAAAAAAAAATCATAAAAGCAAAATCTTGTTTAATTTCAAAATTTATCATAAATTTAATATTCTCCTAATTACATAAGTCAGACGGGGAAATGGAGAAAAAATGTGTTAATATATAATGTTAAATTATATATTATGTGTTAAAATATGTATTATAAGTTATATATATTTAACATTATATATTAACACATTTTTTCTTAAATTTTTTTTAAAGGTTTATGAAAAGTAGCAACAGCTATTGCTGATTACCAAATCATTTTCAACTGAAATTACTATAACTTTCCACTGTGGTTCAGAAATTAAAAGTTATTATTCTATAAAAATTTTTAATATATTTTTAATCAAAATTTATTTGATATTAATCAGGAAAACAACGTGAAGCAAGTTTTTTTCTTTAGTTATCTATATGCTAAAAGCCATTATTCTTTCCTTTAAAAAATAAGATTGTGCAGATAGTCCAGATTTTCTGCATCTCTCACTTCTTTAAGAGGAATGCAATTTAAAGCTAGTGCAGCGTACACTGTAGAAAAGATCAATATACTGTATACAAATTCTGTCAGTAATTACTAGAAAATAAGTTTAAAAACATTCACTAGAAAAAGCAAGAGTGGAACAAATGAAATATCAGCATACCAGGCTATTAAATGGTCTATTCTTCTTGAGGGTAGATCTAATTTATGAGAAAAATGCTTTCTAGAGGACCCACTGAGATATGGAAAAGTTTAAATGTATTGAAGACCTCAAGAAAAGCAGTAAGGACAACTGCTGCAACTTTTGACAGTGGCCTTTCTGCTAAGTATGCTGAGAGAAATTACGGCCACTGACAGTTGCTTGCGTCATGTGAAGATACTGCCACCACATGGCTGGAATTAAATCTGCATGTGCTCAGCTGCCAGAGTTGTCTTATCAATGTTGGTGAAGGTCTCTGGATCCAGTCACACCCCCTGTGTGATGCTTAGTCAGTTTCTCTGCTGGCCTCTGTGAACCTGACTGTGTTCAATTTACAGCTGGCCTATTTGGGGATACTCAAAATATCTATGAGCCCAGGCTGACAGGCTAGTTGACTTTTGTTTTTTTAAATGCAAACATGTTACTAAGAAGTAGTATCTCTTTTCTGTCTCTGCCTCTCATTTTTCTGTATGCATCCCTGCACAGATGCAGGGCTACTAAAACTGGGAAGCATGCTGTTATTAGTTTTAGCATTTAAAATACGACAGATTTTGGCTCAGTGCCTGTAGCTCAAGCGGTTAAGGCGCCAGTCACATACACTGGAGCTGGCAGGTTCAAATCCAGCCCAGGCCCACCAAACAATGACACCTATAACAAGAAAAAAAAAAAAAAAAGCCAGGTGTTGTGGCGGGAACCTGTAGTCCCAGCTAGGGAGGCTGAGGCAAGAGGATCACTTAAGCCCAAGAGTTTGTGGTTGCTATGAGCTATGATGCTATGGTACTCTACCTAGGGCGACAGCTTGATACTCCATCAAAAAAAAAATTAAATTAAAAAAATGACAGATTTTAACCTGCAAAATTTGTGGTCTGATGGTCTTTAAGAGCTTGAAAAATAAATATTAACAAATAGCTGATTTTAAGAAATGCAGTGGCAATCGGTCAACTCACATGGCTGTTGATACACAAATGTTCAAAATCAAACTTCTTTAAACAAATGTACTCGTGTTTAATGGTAATATACCATTTAAAGGAACTGAGTGTGTCTTCACACATAAAATGCGCTCTATTTGGCAAGTTAACAGTGGTGTATCTGAGTGGGCCTAGCGCATCTCAACAATGTTTGTTCCCTCTCCTTTCTGAATAGCTAAGGACCCATACATGGTGAGTCCGTACTCACATTTCATCTTCCACTTTTGTGGCCACACTGTGATTTTAATACTATTGACTGTATAGTGATAAATAAAGAAAACAAGAATAAACAAAATAATAATGACACATATGGGAAAGAACATCTGAAATACCTTCTGGCATGAGGGTGGCCTGAGGGGGCGCGGGGACTGCGGCCTCTCTGGTTGACAGCCTGGACCATCAGCCGTCCAGTGCAGCTGGTGCGGCCCTGCCAGAGACATCAGGAAGGGGTGACTTGCTGGGCAAAGCTGGTAACCATTAAGCATACTCAAGTCTATTGTCCTGCTCCCCATAAGACATCATCACACAACAAATCTGTGTGGTGTGTTAGCAGTGGCAGCACCCCTTTTAGAAAAGCATCTTCTCTGAGTTAAGTTCCTCAAGTAAAACTCTAACACAAATAAATTTGGATGAGAGGGTCTTTCTCTCAACTGTTAAATAAACTTCATTGTTTTATCCAGGACAGTAATTTTTTTTTTTTTTTTTGAGACAGAGCCTCAAGCTGTCCCCCTGGGTAGAGTGCCATGGCATTACAGCTCACAGCAACCTCCAACTCCTGGGCTCTAGCGAGTCTCCTGCCTCCGCCTCCCAAGTAGCTGGGACCACAGGCGCCCACCACAACGCCCGGCTATTTTTTTGGTTGCAGCCGTCATTGTTGTTTGGCGGGTCCGGGCTGGGGATTCGAACCCGCCACCTTAGGTGTACATGGCTGGTGCCTTTAGCCGGTTGAGCTATAGGCGCCGAGCCAGGACAGTATTTAACATGACAACCCTCTTTGAATTAATCATAATCTGTGCCTATGGGCTGTGGCCAATTCTGAATCAAAGCTACATATTTTGTCAGGTATTTTAGTGATAACCTTACTAAAAGTTAGTGGCATCCCTTACCCAAACCACACATGAAGAAGTAGATGTCAGCATGAGAAAATGAGCATTAGGTAAGAACCACGCTGGGATGGCCTGAATGACATCACATTCATGTAAAATGAACAAATCTGAGACTTACAAACTAGACACAGTTAAACCTAAAATATTTAAGGGGCTGGACACAGAGCTGACCCTCCATACCTGCTTGCACGTTCTGTTCTAAGGCAGGGTAAGTTGTGTCTCTGAGTTAAAGTGACGGTAACTTACTGAACGCATCCATGGACCAGGTACACGGAGTGCTTTTCACACATTTGTTGAAGTTGTATGTGTGTGTGGGGAGAGTCGAGGGCTGGGGGAGGAGGGAGGGAGCGCTTGTCAAAGTATTAATGATGGTAGTTAACTGAGTGATGGTTAATTGCTGCTAATTGAGAGAGTAAAGATAGTTGGTAGGTGTCAATTGAGAGTGGAGGCTCTTCCTTGCTCCCCTCATTAAGAGATAGTAGTGTTGTTAATTGAGAGTGGGGGTGGTGGTGCTCCACTGATTTATGTTATTGAGAGACTGAAATTAAGAACTCGAATTAATTTGAAAGGAATTTAAAAGGAGGAAAACTTGGAACTTATTATTTGAGAGGAAGATCTTACGGGGTCAGAGCAGGCACAGTGAGATGGCATGTGGCTTGCTGGAGTAGTGGGTGAGTGGCCGAGCGGCCGAGCCAGAAGCTATGCTAGCCCTGCCAAGCCACCTGGCCTGAGGCTGTTCAGTGTGGCTCAAGTCCTGGGTTTTTGTCTTTCTGTTTGATTTCCTGCCCTTCTTTTCCTTTCACATATTTGGTTTCTCCCAAGGTACAAAGTCACTTCTTATTCATTTTTGTGTACTACATATATTCTAGTGTCTAGAATATATAAAGTATTTGGTAAAAAAGAATTTGCAGGATTCCCCTGGGAACTTGTTACCCAGAAGCCTGATTCTAAAAGGCAACTGATTTGCTGACTCTAAATCTAGGGGCAAATTGAAGAGAAAACATTTTGGTGAAAACACATCCTGAATGCTATACATAAGTACTATCAAAATTATGTGACTGTGCTCTTATACAGTACTTATCCCATTTACAAGTGTGTATTTTAAAAATATTTTGTTTTCCTTCTGCTTTATTTTCTCCATATAACCCTACCTGCTATTTCATTACTTGTGTATTTGTTTAGTGCTTATTTTCTACTGTGGGGCTGTGTCCAGTCCACTATTGCCATCTATCGCCTACTTGTTGGGCCCTCACATTGTGGAAGGAATACTTGTCTACACTGAATCACTTGGTAGAACAACATCTGAAAGGGTAAGTCACTCAGGAGATGAAGAATTTTTCTGTCTTCTGAAACCAAGATGGATGCAGAATGTAGAAAAATAGTTTCATGAGTCAAAGGAGTATAACTTCACCTTCTAATTAAACAGCTTCTCTGTCCAATCAAACGCCCATAGGCACTAGACATAGGCCTGCACCATCCTTCCTCACCTGAGGGTTTGCAGCCATGATGGTGTAATTCCCATCATCATCCAGGGTGGAGGCCATGGTGTGGAGGGAACAGGTCCCGTCTGGGTCTCTCTGAATGGCATAGTGACTGCTCTTGGGAGAAACCTGCTTCCCATCTTTAAACCAATAGACCTGAGAGAGGAAACAGGACCAATCAGGACTAATGAGGAATGTGTATAGTTGCATTCTGTTTGGAGGACTGTAAATAACCTGGTGTCTGCAGACCTGACCTGAGTTTTCATGTTGAACCAAATACCTGTATAGGAAATTGAATTTTGAGCGAAAAAAAAGCAGGTAGCAAACAAATTCAATTCTATTTTACTTTAAAAAAATACACGGTATATAATACCTCCTTTTGTTTTTAAAAACATGGCATGGCATCCATACGTTATTTACATAATAGACTATATATTGAATTTGGATAGTTATGTAGGGGTTATTTCTGTCTGGAGGGATTGTAGGCATTTTTCTTTTTGCTTTTCTCAAATGTGTTGGCAATTAAAATGTATTACTTACAATGTAAAGGTAATAAGGTTGTTCCCAAGACAAATACAGATCCCAAACTCTAGTCATTCCGCTGAACTATCTGACAAATAGAGGCTGCAGGGAAGGTGGGTGGCTGGCGCTGGGATTCTGAGACCCGTGCATATGACCAAAGGCCTAAAGCTTGACAGCTGCCCTCACTGTGGCAACAATGACCAAAGGCCTAAAGCTTGACAGCTGCCCTCACTGTGGCAACAATAGCACAGTAATATTGAAAAGTACAGTATTTTTCCTTTTTTTTTTTTTTTTTTTTTGTAGAGACAGAGTCTCACTTTGTTGCCCTCAGTAGAGTTTTGTGGCGTCACAGCTCACAGCAACCTCCAACTCTTGGGCTTAGGCGATTCTCTTGCCTCAGCCTCCTGAGTAACTGGGACTACAGGCGTCCGCCAGAACGCCTGGCTATTTTGTTGTTGTTGCAGTTTGGCTGGGGCTGGGTTTGAACCTGCTACCTTTGGTATATGGGCCTGGTGCCCTATCACGGAGCCACAGGCACCACCCCAAAAGTACAATATTTTTCACATATATAACTTCAGTTGATAAAAAAATTACATGTGAAAAATAAGGTAAAAGTAAATTTTGATTCAATATGAATTTTAAAGTGGTCCAACTACTTCTGTAGATCCTCTTTCCTTCCCTCATCTTTAAATAAAACCACTGGTCCACAGATACGTGATGATTCAGCCATTATTCTGGATTTAGAGTATGAACTACACGGTGGAAAGATGGGC
>NW_003852719.1:183883-185436 GCF_000181295.1 Otolemur garnettii
AGAGAAGACTTGGAAGATACACCACTAAATAAATGCTTGAGTTATCAGGGTCTAATTGCTATAACTCTTCCAACTCCTATTTTTCAGACAGCTCCAAAATTATGGAAAATTTTCTTTATTGATACTAGAGCCTCTAAGGTGCCAGCCATGTACACCCAAGGCGTAGGGTTCAAATCCAGCCCGGGCCTGCTAAACAACAAAGACAGCTGCAACCAAAAAATAGCTGGGCGTTGTGGCGAGCACCTGTGGTCCCAGCTACTCGGGAGGCTAAGGCAGAAGAATCGCTTGAGCCAGGAGTTGGAGGTTGCTGTGGGCTGTGATGCCACAGTACTCTACCCAGGGGGATAGCTGGAGGCTCCTGTCTCAAAAAAAAAAAAAAAAAAAAAATACTACAGCCTAAACATTAATCATTAACTGGACTAATAACTTTCAGTTCTAAAAACTGAATTATATAAAGCATCATACTTTATAATTAGTAGTTCAAGATGTAATTTCTTGTTGAATTTCATTTGTAAGCTACTAATTTATTTTTTCATGAGAAAGTCTTTACTTTAAATACTTATCAGTATACCAAGTAATAACATGTAACAAGTTCTTCGATAGAACATCTAGTAATTTTAAGTAACAGAAACTAAAAGCAGCCCTAATAATTACGTTAGTATCTATTATTCTAAGGACTAGCAAGAATGGACTTTTCATAGATAAAGCCCCTGACCTTCAAGAAAGCATTAGGGAAAAAATTAATCTGTTTCTTTCTTCAAATAATTGGGTTTTGGGGGGGGGGTCTGCTTTTATTTATTTATGGCTGGGGCTAGGTTTGAACCCACCACCTGTAGCATATGGGGCCGGTGCCTTACTCTTTTGAGCCACAGGCACCGCCCTTTTAAAAAAATTTTTTTATTAGCACTTAAGAAAGTCAACACTGATATATATATATATGGTAACTAAGCAAAAAAGCATACCTCAGATGAGTTATAAATCTGTACAATGAAGCTAGATTTGCTCTTCAAAAAGTGAAGGGATCTACTATAGTATAATATACAGAAATAATTTAATGCCTTTCCTGAGATGCAAATTTATTTTTAATATATATATTTGATATCATATTTGGAATACATAGCTATCATCCAAATTTTGGATATGGTAAAGAGGCGTTCTAACAATAAGTTTTTGTAGAAGTCCCATTTTATTAGGAAATGGATAAAGATTTGGAAATATAAGGCTACTTTGTTTGCGACTGTGGGGCTAGAATTCAGTTTTAAGGAAAGAATAAGAAAGTACAACTTGTGTTAATTTTACACATGGCCCTAAAGGAAAGTAGCCCTTAGAGTGCCTGGTGTCCCATCTCACTGTCCTGGGAGTGTCCCATCTACTGTTCCATTTCGGTTCTCACTTCAGTTTAACTTCTCAGTGAGTGTACTTTTCATTTCTATATGCTTGGTTTTTTTTTTTGTTTTTTTTTTGAGACGGAGCCTCAAGCTATCCCCCTGGGTAGAGTGCCATGGCATCACGCTCACAGCAACCTCCAACTCCTGGGCTCAAGCGAGTCTCCT
>NW_003852719.1:185487-210334 GCF_000181295.1 Otolemur garnettii
GGCCATTTTTTGGTTGCAGCCATCATTGTTGTTTGGCAGGCCCGGGCTGGGGATTCGAACCTGCCACCTTAGGTGTATGTGGCTGGTGCCTTAGCCACTTGAGCCACAGGCGCTGAGCCTCTATGTGCTTGTTTTAAAAATCTGCATTCTGGGGGGGGGGGCTGTCCTGTTCTCTCATTATAGTTTCTATCCCTTCATAAGTAGTTTCAATTACTTTAAGTAGTTATTTTAGAGCCTCTTTAGTACGTCCAATATGGTGCAGTGCTTGCCCTCTGTTTCCCTGCTCCTGGCTCTGTTGACTGTCCTCACCTGGCCTGTCAGTCTTTATTGGACTAATGTTCAGCACAATTTCCTTCTTTCTACTCTGGGGGAGTGGGAAACACCTTGAGCTGCACCCATGCACAGGATAGTGCTTGCTTCTAAGGGTTGTAATCATCCTTTCGTATTAATTTCTGCATTTTTGGTTCCATATGTCATAGTGTAATTTGGGGGTTTCAATTTCTTGCCCTTTTTATCTTTTTCACTCAAGTTCTAGGGAAGTTTATTGCTTTGCTGGGCTAGTGAAGTTAATTCTAGTCTTCTCTCTAAGGAGCGGCGCCCTGTGCCCAGCACTTGCACATGCTCCCATGGCTGGTGCTCCCATCACCTTCCAAACAGCAGCTGTGATTGCTTACTTCCTCTGTACACACAGGAAGCCTTGGTTTTGTACAGTAGGGTTTAAAGTTTACTACATACAACCAGCAGTCACTTGGTGTGTACAGAGCATGGGGTCCACATCCAAGCCTGGCCACTCACCAGCTCTTGTACTATGGCAAAGTTAATTAACCACACAGAACTCAGTGAGGTCATTTGCAATTAGGGAGTTACAGTGAGGAGTAAATAATACAGGGGTCCCTTTTGTTCTCCACTCCCCACATCCCTCTGGTTTCTGATGGCTCCTGAGGGTAACCCTGACCTTCAGGTACCCAAGAGAGGTGGTCTGTGTCTTTTCCTCCCACCACACGTACTGTCTTTTGGAAGCTAGCCTCTTCCTCAGAAAACAACTCTTAAAAAGCCAACTATTTTATTGTCAGCTCACATTTGGCGTTGGATTCCCAGACACTTTACAGGTGAAAGTCACTGGCATCCCCTCAAAGATCTTGTAATGTTTCAGCTTCATCTCAAAGATCGGGGCCACCCTCTTGTCCACAGGGACATCCACAAAGGGCACTTCCTCTCCTGACTCTTGCACAGGAGACCTCTCCAGCCGGTACTCGATCTCGCTGATGAGCCTTTGCTCACAGCTGGAGACTTTGTACTCCTAGAGGAAGAGAGAGTGTGAGTGACGCTTCCCAACATAGCATGTCCCCTGCTGCCGTTCTGCCTGGTGGATTCTGTGCACCTCACCCTCCCTGTAAGGCACCAAGGAGACAGATACATTACTAACATGGAGCTCAGAAACACAGTCTGCGCCCAGTTTAATTTTATTTGAAATAAAAACATCTGGAGGTGAGTAGCTATCTTCTAAACCTATTATCCAAGAAAAAGAAAAGAAGGGAAAAACTCCAAAAGATCAAGTTTTTTTCTTCTTCTCTTGGGGCAGGAGAAAGAGGGACAAGGACAGAAAAAGGCAAACACAAATGCTGTGTTTTCCTAAACTGTTCATAAAAATAAAGTGTTACACAATGGAGCAGTGATGTCTTTCTGTACGATGAAAGCTGATGGAGGGTGGGGCATCTCTCCTGACAGCTAACAGTACACATGTGGCAAACAGCTGCATATTACACAGAATTTTAAGGAAAAAATGGCACTCTGTCCAATCTCTAACATCCCTGTGCCTCACAGGGCCTCCTGAACTCAGGGAACCCACTAGGTTTAGAAGGAAAAGTACAGCGGACAATCCAGGCAAAATTTTGGTTAAAGAGTGTGTCAGCATCTTATGTGTGATTAAAGTTAATCCTACAGGGTGTTGTTTTCTTTTTTCCTACAAAGTAGAATGAAGACAAGTTAGTTTAACTATATTTAAAAGTTATTGAACTCTTAAAAAAAATTTTGTGTTTAAAGGAAGAAATACCATGGTAAAACTACAAAAAATAACGCCATACAGTTGTTTGGTCTAATTATTATCAAATTAATCACAACTACTTTTCTCTCAGAAAGGTATAACAAATGAAAATTATTTCATGACTTAAAGGGCAGACTATGTATTAATGACACATTAAATTCAAGTTTGTAAATAAATGTCAAAAAAATCATATTGCAATAATTTTGTTCATCTGATATTCAACAAAAACAGATACTAGTCATAGCATTTATGGCAGTAAAGACAGATACAAGTGGAGAGAACAGACACAGCAACAAAAGAGGAGAAAGGCATGACCTTTTGACCATCCAGAGGATTCCCTACAGAAGCATGAGGAGACCCAATTTCCTGTAATAGGAGAAAAAAAGCAGTAAAGACCAATAATAGAAATAAGAATCCAGCAAGATTTCTAGTTTTATTTTTATTTATTTATTTATTTATTGTTTGAGACAGAGCCTCAAGCTATCCCCCTGGGCTACTCCTGGGCTCAAGCGAGTCTCCTGTCTCCACCTCTCAAGTAGCTGGGACCACAGGCGCCCACCACAATGCCTGGCTATTTTTTGGTTGCAGCCATCATTGTTGTTTGGCGGGTCCGGGCTGGATTCGAACTCGCCACCTTAGGTGTATGTGGCTGGCGCCTTAGCCACTTGAGCCACAGGCGCTGAGCCAGATTTCTAGTTTTAAGTGAAACTTTTGTAGCAGCAACATTTAGCACAGAAAAACTTTCAGATTTTGAAGGATGTCAACAGATGTGAGAAAGAGTTTACTTGATCCTTTAAACTTGTTTTAAAACTTTCTTTTAGCTTTGATACTGCATCTGGACACTCCAAATAAAAGCAGCTTACATCAAATGCATGAAGTGACTTTTTTAGTGGCAGCTGGGGAACAAAGAACATTTTAGATCTTTTGTTGATCAGTGATTTACAACTGCAGATACCATCTGACTTTACAGTGGTGCGACACATCAGCAGAAACTGTGCTGTAGGCACTCACATGACCATTCTGTCTTTCACTTTCAGTACAGTAGTATAAATTCCATGATAGTCAGCATGTTATTATAAATAGGCTTTATGTAAGATAATTCTGTCCAATTGCAAGCTAATGTCAGTGTTCTGAGCACATTAAGGCAGGCTGGGCTGAGAAGGCCGGTAGAACAGGGGTGTTAAATTTACTTTCAACTTACAGTACTTTCAAGTTAAGATGGATTTTATCAGGACACAACCTCATCCTAAGTCAAGGAGCATCTGTACATATGAAAGAAGGTAAAGACAGTCTTTTCTGTACACAGAAGATATTGTACTAGATACTTTGACTAGGTATTAAAAATACACAGCTGGGCTCAGCGCCTGTGGCTCAAGCAGCTAAGGCGCCAGCCACATACACCTAAGGTGGCGGGTTCGAATCCCCAGCCCGGGCCCGCCAAACAACAATGACGGCTGCAACCAAAAAATGGCCAGGCGTTGTGGCAGGCACCTGTGGTCCCAGCTACTTGGGAGGCTGAGGCGGGAGACTCGCTTGAGCCCAGGAGTTGGAGGTTGTGACACCATGGCACTCCACCCAGGGGGATAGCTTAAGGCTCCATCTTAAAAAAAAAAAAAAAATACACAGCTGACCCTTGAAGAAAATGGGTCTGAACCATGAGGGTACCCTTCTAAGTGGATTTTGGCCACACTTACAGCAGCAAGATCAACCAATCCCTTTTCCTCCTCCACCTACTCAATATGAAGCTGAGGAGGATGAAGACCTTTAATGATGAGCCATTTCCACTTAATGAATAGTAAATATGTTTTTTATTTTTTACGAAAAGCACCTTATTATAATACATAAAGTATACAACAAAATAAGATATATACAAAATATGTGTTAATCAGCTGTTAGTGGTAAGGCCTCGGTTAACATTAGGCTATTAGTAGTTAACTTTTAGGGGAGTCAACAGTTGTATGTAGATTTTAAACTGTGCAGGGGGTTGGTGCTGCTCACCCCATGCTGTTCACCTGTAACAGGGAATATATACTAACTCGTGAAGTCACTGAAAATGTGTTTCTCCACACAAAACTATTTTGCATCAAAGTATGGGACAGGAAAAAACAGAAAGATACACTAAAGTAGAATAAACTGATAAAGAAGAAGATAAAAAGAACAGTTATCACTGATGGAAATGATTCTATCAATGACTTAACATCAGTAGACTTTGTGTTCCTTAAATATCAGTTATGAGGTTGATTGATATTAGTACAATTTTCTGTGACTTCCTTTCCACTTTCCAGAGAATTGATCCTAAGAATCATGTCCATGAGAAGTATGGGGAAGGAGATAAAACCATTGTTACTCTTCAAAGCAGCTCAGAGCAACATGTACCTGATTAGCTGGCTCCTCTTCAGGCTCCTGGATGTTGAAGACCGTTGCACTGTCAGCACCCAACAGTCGTCGAGCCATTCTTTCTTCATATGTTAACCTCTAGACAAAATAAGTCACCAAAATACAAAATTAGAGGGAAAAAAATCACAAATACATATACCTTATGAAAAAGAATAAAAACAGAGTAAGTTTTGGTATTTTCTGAGGCTATCTATGGGCTTCCCATTGTCAGAAACAGTGTGGGAAAGCAGGCCTCCCATCCCCACCTCAGCCACCAATTGATACAGCACCAATTTAAAGTGAGCAATAAGCAACCAGGCAGAAGCCACACTGAAAATATGTGTCATATGCCTATCCTTCGTGAAAATCATAGAGGAAATCAAAGATGTGCAAATAGCAAAATAACCATTTAAAGGAAATGCTATTTTATAGCCATCCAATGGCTTCAGAACAGCCTGAGGGCTGAATGACAGGAAAAGCAGGAAGATACTCTAGAAGAGAAGACATGAAAGATAAAAAGAACATATCGAGGGTGGCGCCTGTGGCTCAAAGGGGTAGGGCACTGGCCCCGTATACCAGAGGTGGTGGGTTCAAACCCATCCTCCCCACCCCCGACCCCCACTTGGGGGGGCGGGAAAGATAAAAAGAACATATCACTGACATTTCTGTCACTCGCTTAACATGATGTCTGGCCCACAGGACGTGTTCAGTTTGTGTTAGCTAAGGGCGGTTTTAGCCCAGTTCTCAGTGACTATCCTCTGTGCTGTGAGGTCTTCACTGCTCAAGGCATTTCCTAGACTGCTAAGTGAAGGGGATGAATGAGGCAAATGTAAGGATCCCTAAAGAACAATGGCACGTGGCTGTGTTAGCCATAGGACTAAGAAGGAAACCTGCCCAGGCTGACACCATATGCACAGCTCTGCTCAGAAGCAGACTGCCTGTCCAGACCAGCATGCAAAGTGGTTTTTGTAACCAGCAACCGGCACTTTGGAATCAGCCCCAACTGTTTTTGCTAGGCCATTCCTATATGTAAGAAATACTGACATCTTTCTTCTGTCTGGTAATATCCACGACTGAGTGTTGGTCCTCTAGTAACTTAGATTAGGGATCTGGGAGGAACTTTTCAGAGACCATCCCATCCAAGGCATTTTATTATTAAGTGTCTTATTAGCAAGAGTAATTCGTAGGGCAGAATCTAAAAAGGGCACAGAAGTTACTTCAGATAAACGTCCAAATTTCTGAATATAGATACAAATTCTATTGGAAACTCTCTAATCAGAAAAATGTGCTAGGTAAATTTATAATTTCCAGTAATTGCTGGTTCCAATCTCAGCAAGTGGGAAACTGGGAAGTAAAATGTGCCAAATGACAGTCTTGAAGTTCAAATTACTTCATTAAAAAAAAAAAAAAAAGACCATTATTTCTATTCTACAGCCTTAAAAAAAGATGGAGACATTACCTCTTTTATGTTTACATGGATGAAGCTGGAACATGAGATACTTTTAGTAAAGTATCTCAAGAATGGAAAAAAAGTATCCAATATACTCAGCCCTACTATGAAACCAATTTATAAGCACCACACTTCCAATATGAAAGCTATAACCCAACTATAGCCCAAGATGAAGGGGAAAAGGGTGGGAGGAAGGGTGGAGAGAGGGTGGAGGGAAGGTGATTTGTGGGACCACACCTATGGTGCATTTTACAAGGGTACATGTTAAATCTACTACATGCAGAATATAAATGTCTTAATACAATAAAAAAAATGGGCAGGGGAAGGAGAAAAAGGCAGGTGTCTGGTGTGCATGGCCTGCCACAGTACAGCATACTGTGGACTTAAATTACTTTCTTCCATCTCTTAAAAAAGAATCACTAAACTCAATATTCAAAGAGCATTTTAAATACCTATTCTCTTAAGAAGCATTTCTATACTTCTAAGCAGAAATGTCAATTTTATATCTATTATTTCACCTGCTACCATTAGGAGACAAATGTACTTCACAATTTTTTTAAAACTCTACATTTCTTACTAAGTTTTGTTTCTGCATCTCTATGCCATGTGGATGTACAGCCCTTGTCTAGAGGAGCCAAAAATAAGAGTAATGTGTGACATTAGGGAAAAGTTGTTTGAGAATCCCAGATTCTAAAGAGGGAAGTCTTGTTTTTTCTTGTCCTTTTAGGCTCTAAGGTGAATCCATGGAACTTACTGTGAACGTTATTCATGGATAAGCAGATAAATATAAATATTACATATTTATATATAAAAGATATATAAAGTATATAACAGATACATATAAATATATATACACACAATATGATTGAACAATAGCTTATAAAAGCTTCACCAAGAGAATCTTATTCCATAAGGAATATTTAAATAAACCAAGAGAATCTTATTCCATACGGAATATTTAAATAAACAATCATAAACAAAAAAGCTGGAAGGATGCCTGTATCTGGCTTGAAAAAGTTCCCCTAAGTATTCATCTTAATTTTTTATAGGCTTTGGTTGACAGAGCCTAGGGAAACTTGCAGAGTATGTATGTTTAACACACGCATCACTTATTTCAGGGAGAAAATATTTTCCCTTTGTGAAAATTTTCTATATTTGGTGAAATGAGTAACTCAAAACTCATTAGAATTTTCATTTTCCTTCGTCAGATTAAGAGGTTCTAATAATTAAAATCAGCATCCAACACCCTCCTCTATTCTCCACCTGTCCAATCAAATGCGGCTTGCTCACATACTTGTTTGTCAGCTCTTGGTAATTAAAGTTCCCAGAAAACACCATCAACACAGAGAACTTCCTACTCTGAAAAAGGTGTTTGAGAGGAAGATTTTATACAAAGAGGTCCTTTTCTTCTATTTATAAGTCAGGCAAATTTTTCTTTCTTTCTTTTTTTTTTTTTTTGAGACAGAGCCTCAAGCTGTCCCCCTGGGTAGAGTGCCATGGCTTCACTGCTCACAGCAACCTCCAACTCCTGGGCTCAAGCGAGTCTCCTGCCTCCGCCTCCCAAGTAGCTGGGACCACAGGTGCCCGCCACAATGCCTGGCTATTTTTTGGTTGCAGCTGTCATTGTTGTTTGGCAGGTCCGGGCTGGGGATTTGAACCCGCCACCTTAGGTGTATGTGGCTGGCGCCTTAGCTGCTTGAGCCACAGGCACTGAGCCAGGCAAATTTTTCTGGTGATAATTCCATAATAAAGCTACAAAAGGGTCCTCTCTTTATGGGGGATCTTATTTGCTAGACTTGCTTTTCCTATGCCCTTAAAATACTCTGATGTGGGGGTCAGTATAAACAAACAAAAAAAACTGATGGAGAAACAGTTAAGTCCAACAGAGAAAACATCATATATATATATATATATATTTAACCCTATCAACTTATGTCCTCCACAATTCTGTTTTAAAACTTAATTATTAGAATTAATTTCTTCCTGACTTACCTTGCTCTGATGCTGACACTGACACTAGAAGACTGTACGAGACTACACAATGGGCATCATTACTCTTAAGGATACAGAATCTAGAAGAATACCGGGTAGAACAGAACTGAACTTCAGAAATAGTTTCTCTAGTAAAGATAAAGTAATCAAAACAGCATGGTACTGGCACAAGAACAGATACTCCCATCTGACAAAGCAGACAAAAATATACCATGCTAGGGAAAAGAATCCCCGTTCAACAGATGGTGCAGGGAGAACCGGACAGTTATGCGTAGAAGACTGAAACAGGATCCACACCTTTCTCCACTCACAAAAATTTATTCAAAATGGATAACAGTTAAACCTAAGGCATGAAACTCTAAGAATTCTAGAACAGTTGGAAAAACTCTTAAAGACATAGAAGACCCAAAAAGCAGTCAAAGAACTAAAATCTACCATTTAATGCAGCATTCACACAAGTAGGTATTTACCCAAAGGAAAATAAAGATTTTATAAAAAAGACACCTGCACTTGAATGTCCATAACAGCACAATTCACAATCACAAAGATTCAGAACCAACTCAAGTGCCCATTGACACACAAGTGAATTCACACACTGTGGTGTACACACATCAGGGAGCACTACTCAGCCATAAAGAATGATGAGCTCATGTCTTATATTACCTGGATGGAGCTGGAGACCATTCTTCTAAGTGAAATATCACAAGAATGGAAAAACAAACATCAGGTATACTCACTATTAAATTAGAACAAGGCAATCAAGACTTGTGTGCACATAAGGAAATAACGCTCATCAATGGTAGGGGAATACAGTGTACATCATCCAGGGCACACTTACAACTTTACTCAAAATGTACAGGAGCAATTTACATTTGTACTCCCATAAAATTCTGAAATTAAGAAAAAAAACTTGAAAAAAATATTTTTTGTGTAGAGGCAATATATATATGCTCTAGAATCCAGAGTCTTCTTTTGGTACTTTATCTCCATCCACTGCTCCTGGACAGAGACAGCCTGGCCCTCCCCCCCCCCCATGTCCCACCTTTTCCAGCCCTCCTTAAGTGCCCCTCCTCCCTTCTTTCCCTCTCTGCTTCTACCCCAGGGTGGTTTCACAAATAGTAGGGAACAGAGAAGAGCCACAGAAGGGACCCACTTCACTTTCTCCTTTTTCTCTAGACTCAAGCGCTCAAGCTAATAAGAATGGAATATTTTCATGTATGTAGCTTAAGAACCTAAGTTTCAGTGAGTGAAGACACGGCCCTCTGAAGTGCACAACTGGACCCCAAATCTCTGCATACCGGTTGGCCATTGTTCAGAAGGTCCTCTTTGAAGCGAAGTTTCCGTTCCAGGTCTTGAATAACAGCATCCTTTGTGCCTTGAATCTCCTCGTCTGAGGCTATTCTGGCAGTCCTGCTGGCCTTCTGTGGAAAGCCCCTGCAGGACAGAGGCACAAGGCAAGACTGTCACTTGTTAGGCATCTCAATCCAGGTTACACACTGGGTTCCGACAGAGCCACAGGGCAAGGTGTTGGCCTGCCAGCCCACTCTGTCCTATGCTATGTCTGCTGCACCGTTATGGAAAGGGATGTGGAAGTTTGCTGCATGGTCCAGACAACACCATGGACCCAGTTGTCACAGAAAGTTCAAACACTCAGGGGAGTATGCCTTACTGGCTCTATGAATGCCAAGGAATCAATGTATAGTGAAAAAGTGATGTGATTTATAATCACACCTCAGTCTAAAATTTGACTCTACTGTGTATTAGGTTTGTGACCTTGGGCAAGTTTCTTTCTTTTTCTTTTGTAGTTTTTGGCTGAGGCCAGGTTTGAACCCACCACCTCCTATGGTATATGGGGCTGGTGCCCTACTCCTTTGAGCCACAGGTGCCACCCCCTTGGGCAAGTTTCTTAACTATCAGTAAGATGACCCAGACTTTTGACATCGAAGAAAAAAAGAAATAAGACACTGATATCCTGTGTTTGTAACATCTAATAAATAATAAATCAAACTTTAAATTGTATCTTGCTTGCTGGGAATTGATCTTGACATTGAGGGAGCAGTGAACCTGAAACATGTTGACAGCATGAGCCAGAGTAGCCAGGTGTTTTTAGCAGCAGGTAACCTGACAACAGCTGAGTGTGCAGCTCCCGAGCCCCATGCCTTTCCACCCTGCTCTTTTCTTTGGGTTATGTTATCAGTCTCGAGCGTGAGGTTTCCTTGGAAAGGACCTCCCTGACCAAGTCAAGTCTACCTTTCAGTCACCACACCATGTTTGCATCTTTGTAGCACTTGTCACACCCTTATGTGTTCTTTTAACATGTGTCTCCCTCACTGTGGCTCTTTTGTTCATCACAAAGCTTATTATCAGACAAGTAATATTTCTGGAGTGAATGAATGTACTATCTGTGTCCAGTACTGACCATTTTCTACCTTCCCTCTGCAGACAAAATGTTGAGGCACATGTAATCAGATCACATGCAGAAAGTCAGGCTCAGAACAAATGAAAATTACACAATTTTGGAAGTAAAGTTCTATGCTGCTTTTGACTACAGGCTTACACCTGAGAATTAGAGAGCTAGGCTTTAAAGTTACCTGACAGGTAAAGGCAAAGGCAGGTAGCATTCTGTCCCACAGAAATGCCTGGGAACACACATGCTCCCACTGTTACCACATCACCACCTGGCTGCACAGCTGCATGAGGACAAGCAGTCTCTGATGACAGAAGGCATCACAGGCAGCAGGCTACGCTGAGAGTCGTGCTCCTGGCAGGAGTGGGAAGGCCAGGGGCAGATGAGTTCTCTCAGTCAAATACCTGTCTGTCCACTACAGAGAAAGTCCTCTTACCTGGATGGCACTTCTCAATGTACTTGACTGGAGGGGGCTAAGAGGGTGAGGATATAGACAGGTAGAGAGGGAGGAGCTCAGAGTCAGCAAAGTAGACACTGAGCTGAGAATCCTTTTCTTAACACCTACGGTAAAAGTCATGCGACTTGGGCAATAATGACTGTGTTTCCTTTTGCTCATCTGTAAGATGTGGGTATTAAGGGCACAGGTCTCAGAGGGTCATAGGGAAAACCTTGCAGAACTCATGCATATGAGGTGCCTAGAACCGTGCCTGACACAGTGAGACTGGACCTAGGAGGTAAACAGAAAATGCCCAGTGTGGAAGTGAGTCACAGACCTAAGACTGGCTGTGGAAAACACAACAGAAGAGGGAGGAGTTTAAAAAGATGCCAAGAAGTCTTCCTAGAGTTCCAGAGAATGTGCAAATAACCCTTCCCAACTACCCTTTTGGTGCTCATCTTTGTTCTAGGTGCTGAAGTACAATGTTGAATAAAACGAGGTCATATTACTTACAAAAATGACATTTTATGGTGAGATGACCAAGAGGCAGGGAGACAGGACAAAGGAAAGACATAGCAGAAGCTAGGGTGAGGGGATGACCACATCTGACAGTGTGCTCAGACAGACCCCTGTGGAGCACTCTTTAGCAGGGGCTGCAGTGACAGTGAGAAGACGGGGAGAGCTGATGTGCACAGGCCTAGTATGAGCCTTGCAGGGCCAGCAGAGTGACACTGGGAACCCCAAGGAAGGAGGAACAGAGTAGAGTGTTTCTTTTTTTTTTTTTTGAGACAGAGCCTCAAGCTGTCCCCCTGGGCAGAGTGCCGTGGCATTACAGCTCACAGCAACCTCCAACTCCTGGGCTCAAGCGAGTCTCCTGCCTCCACCTCCCAAGTAGCTGGGACCACAGGCGCCCGCCACAACGCCCGGCTATTTTTTGGTTGCAGCCATCATTGTTGTTTGGCGGGTCCGGGCTGGGGATTCGAACCCGCCACCTTAGGTGTACGTGGCTGGCGCCTTAGCCGGTTGAGCTATAGGTGCCGAGCCCAGAGTAGAGTGTTTCTTACACTTAACTTTCTTTCAGAAAGTATCTCACTAGATGTAATTCAGTAAACTCTTGGAAATTGTGCTAAAAATAGAAGACAGGGTTTAGGGTTAGCATGTAAGGTGAAAGGCAGAAATCAAGATGGAGTGTTTGGAAAAGGGGAGAGGCCAGGAAAGGAAAGAAATTATAAGTGTTTGAGGCAAAATTCTGGCAACTGGGTCTGTCTTCCTATAAAACCAATTCTGTGTTGGCATTTAAGGTATGACGGTTATGGGTCATGGAAGTCGCTAAGAAATTCAGGTATGTGGTGACAAAGACATGTCCTTCCCCATGATCTGTTCAATAAAAACAAAACAAAACTATTCAAAGTCAGCCATTACTGAAACCAGACTCTTCACCAAACTATACTCAGAGGCAGTCTTCCCACACTATACTTCAGTGGGTACATACTTACCCAACCGCACTTATCTGCAATCTACTTATCTGTTACTTCGGTTTTAACAGCAAGTCACTCGGTATTTTAAAATAATATTCATGTGATTGGAGATAAATACATCTTAAACATATACACAAACATCTGGAAAGTAAAATCTTTCAGCTTCAACCACCACCAAATCCCAGGTGTTTCTTTTTTTTTTTTTAGCTACAGAATAATTGTGCAAGTCCCCTTCAAATGATATACTATTGTAAGTCACTCCCAGTGAATTTCAGGAACTCTAATCTCCAGAGTGCAGCACTTCAGAGGGCAGGTACGTGTCTAGCAATCAGAATCTGTCTAACTCCTAAAGTCCTCTGAGCCACCTCCTCTCACATCCAGTGAAATCTGAGGATAACAAACCACAAATTCTGAGAATGAGCAAACTCATTAACGGCTTGGCATTTAGGTATCTCTCATAGTCAAGAATGTCAGAGGTCCCTTAATATATGAAAGAGCCCAAGATATACAAGCCTGAGTTTCCGTACACCTGTTCTAACTGAATTTTACTGTGAAGTCAAAGCAGTTAAGTAAAACAAAACTGGGTACCTTAAGCTCATATTTATAAAGGAAAATAGGTAACTTTATTCTAATATTAAATTCTCTTCATATTTGGGTTCTCTGAAAAAGAAAATAACCATAGGCTGTAGCTATATTCACTCAGTACTACTTGGCACCAAGCACCCAGGGCCCAGTAGGTCTGAGTCTGTTCTGTCCCAGGGCAGACACAGGACAGAACCCTCGCCCAGTCAGGGCACATGTGGGCCCTCCTGCTGACGTGCTGGGAAATACTTGCCTGGGACCAGGCAGAACCTTTTGTGGAAGCCCCTACAGATACTGGACCCTAATGTACCCATAACCATACCTGGAATGCCTCCACACTCAGGTCTCTGTTTTAAAGAAAAGGAAAAGTCCCCATCTGTGTGTGTCCTGGCAAACAGGAGAGAGATGGAATGTGGTCTTGTCAAGTCCAATGCATGTTTCATCTGTGGGATTTTCACTAGTTACTATCTAACCACTACATTGACTTGAAAACTGTCTAAAATGCCCTGCATCAAGAGTTAAAAATTATGACTAAATTTATTACACTTTCCCTTTTCTTTTTCTGAGACAGAGCCTCAAGCTATCCCCCTGGGCAGAGTGCCGTGGCACCACAGCTCACAGCAACCTCCAACTCCTGGACTCAAGCGAGTCTCCTGCCTCAGCCTCCCAAGTAGCTGGGACCACAGGCGCCCGCCACAATGCCTGGCTATTTTTTTTTGGTTGCAGCTGTCATCGTTGTTTGGCGGGCCCGGGCTGGATTCAAACCCGCCACCTTAGGTGTATGTGGCTGGCGCCTTAGCCACCTGAGCCACAGGCGCTGAGCCCAAACTTTTCCTTTTCAAGGGACTCTGATTTTGTTGCTTCTGCAATAGTTTTCTTTAATCAAGAAACATTAGACATCGATTTATTAGCAATCAACAGAGGTACCACACCTGAGGTGCAGTCACACAATTTTGTCTGTGCTCAGGCTTATTCCAGAACCCTTAGGAAACCCCTTCACCTCTTGGATGTCCCCACCCACCTATTTTCTATCCAGGAGAAAGAGTGGGACAATGAGATGACATCTGTAAAGAGCTGAGGGCCTCCGGGATAAATGGTCTCATTCATACACTTTTGCAGAAACTCTTATTGACAAAGGCTCTCACTTGTGACAAACACAAGGCAACATTTCAAACCAGAGCCCTCCTTATATAGAAGAGGCAATTAAGAGTCCAAAACATTATAGCACTGAGGCCATGTGGCACTCCCTGTGAGCACAGACCCTAAGAATGTGATGGTGGGCAAAAGATACAGGGTCAGCCTGGTTCTCAGGAATGAACCTGAACTAACTCACCCTTCAGCATAGGCCCCCTCTGGTAAGACCAGCAGGGACAGAAGCACTGCCTGGGGACCTTCTGGATTCTTAGTGCCCCCACATACCATACCATATGGAGTAACAGACCCTTCAGCAAGGAAAGCTGTCACACTCCAGCAGCAGTGAGCAGAGCACGTTACATTAACTTTGTAAAAGTACAGATTTCTCTCTAAGGTATGTTCTTGCTTCCTCCATCTGACAGATTTGGTTGACTTAACATTAGTGTCTGTCAGCAGCTTGAGCTGGGTAATGCCTTGTCTACCAGTGACACAGTCAATGTGGAAGGACAAAGCATAAGAGGAGCTGCGTGTGCAGACATCTCCATACTGCAAGAGACCGGCTCCTGCACACCAGCTACACGTGGCACCATCTGTGCCTCCCTGGCTTCGTGACTTTGCACTGGCATACATGGCTTTTGCCCCTTCCTTGACCTCTGCCATCTAGAACTCTGTCTCCACAGACTGCTTAGGAACGCTAATTTTAACCTCCTCTCTCCAGATTCAAACAACATTACACACACAGAGTAAAACAGCAAGTATGCAACTGATGATTAAGAAAACAGAAATATCAGGAATTAAAGACATTAGTAAAACCAGTGAAAAGCTGAAGGAGGGGGGAAGATGGCCAACTGGAGCCAGCTTTCAATAGAAGCTCCCCTCTAGAGGGATAGATGGTGGCCAGAAAGAATCCAATAAAGCTGAAGGTTGAGAGCTGAGCTGAGAGAGAAGATTGATAACTGCACGGCATTCCTACTGAGGCAAGCTGCGACTCAAGGAAGCAAATTTCAGATACAAAACCCATCCCAACGAGGATGAAAGTCCATCCCCTCTCCCAAGAAAGTGGCTTGCTGTGTGATTTCTACAAGAGAGCAGTGAACAGAAGACCTCTTGTCTCACCTCATTGGAGAGTTGCTGGCAGATGGGACTCCTTCTCCAGAGAGACCCTGTTGTGAGCCTGGCCATCCCCTTTTCTGGCATAAAATACTTTCCCTGCCATTCTGAACTCCTAGTCCACCCTTCTCCCCTTGCCTGGTGGTCTAGAAGCCCACTCCTTGTAGACTCGAGTGTCTGTGGTTCCTTGCTAGGGCTGGGCATTGCACGGGCTGCAGTAGCACAGCTGCACTGAAATTATGACTGCAGTAGAAGTGGAGAGAGGTGCAGAGGAGAGGGTGACTGGCCTGGCTCTGTGAAAGTGCCTATCAGCAGAGATCAGAGGCACAGGAACCCATGCCGAGGCACCTGGCACACAGCAGCAGTGATAGTAGAGCAATCCCACTGGGACCAAATTTTGGAGAGACACCTCCCCAATTCTGTGGACTGCCAGAGGAGCCAGACCTCGCCCTGCTGGGGTACCAGAGGAACAATGTGGCTGGGGCAGAGGTGTGATCTCTGAGGGAGAAAAGCATTTGCTGCATTGTAACCTCTGGCTTAGAACATACTCAGGTGGAACACTCCCCCGTTTCCATTGCACACCAGAGGGAGTCAGGCTTCAGCTCCTCCTACCAGATGGTGGCACAGTGTGGTGGCCTGGTCAAGGAGGCACTGACTCCCTTTTGATTCTGGCAGGTACAAATCCCTGACGCATTTGCTCATTGGAGGGAACTGGGCTACAGCCCCATGAAGTTGCCAGAGACTGGGTGTGGCAGAGGTGCAAGGTGGGGAAGGAGGCACCAGGCCCCATGGACTAACTCTTTTGCTGGGCAGGCAAAACATTCATAAACAAGTGGCTGAGATATCAGAAATCGAGTTCAGAATATGGATAGCAAATAAGATTAATAGAATGGAAGTTGGAATTAGAAATTCAAGGAATAATTCAAAAGTCCCAAGAAATCAAAGAATTCAAAGACAAAATTTCCAAAGATTTAGACACAACGAGGCAAGAAATTGCAGCCATCAAAGAACTGAGAAATACAGTAGAATCCCTCAGTCACAGAATGGAGCAGGCAGAAGAAAGGATCTCTGACATTGAAGATAAAGACAATGCTCAAAGATGCAGAGAAGTGGAGAGCAAAAATGGATCATTCCCTGAAAGAGTTCTGGGACCACTCCAAAAGAGCAAACATTCACCTTATAGGAATTCCTGAAGGAGAAGAGGATGGTCCTAAAGGCATTAATGCTCTACTCCAAGATACAATGGAGAAGAACTCACCAAGCATGGCAAGAGATACTGAAATTCAGATAGCAGTTTCAGAACCCCAGCATGACTCAATCCAAATAAAGCATCTCCTAGACACATTGTAATTAACTTTGTCAAAGGAGAAAAGGAGAAGGAGAAAATTCTGCAAGCAGCCAGATAAGAAAATCATAACCTACAAGGGGAAGAATATTAGAACAACTGCAGATCTCTTCGCTGAAACTTTTCAAGCCAGAAGAGGATAATCATTGACCTTCAATCTCCTAAAACAAAATAACTTTTGGCCCAGGATCCTGTATCCAGCTAAACTGAGTTTCATTTGTGAAGGAGAAATCAAATACTTTAATGATACACACATGTTGAAGAAATTTGCTGTAACTAAACCAGCTCTCCAGGATATTCTCAGATTTATTCTCCACAATGACCAGCACAATGCTCTATGACCAAAGTAAATTCACTCAGAAATTTTTGAACAAAACCCAACTTCCACAATGGTAAAAGGATTAAAAATGTCCACTGGACATTCAAAAAACATGACACCCAAAACACTACCACGCTTATCAATTCTCTCAATTAATGTGAATGGTTTAAATTGTCCTCTAAAGAGGTACAGGTTGGTTGATTGTACCTCACAAACTCAGACCAGATATATGCTGCATATAAGAATCTCATCTTACCTTAAAGGGTAAGAATAGACTCAGGTGAAGAGATGGACATCTATAATTCAGGCAAACGGAAATCAGAAAAAAGCAAGGAGTGCAATTTTATTTGCAGATACAATAGAATCTATAATAGTCTTTAAACCAACAAAGGTAAGGAAAGATAAGAATGGTCACTTCATGTTTGTCAAGGGAAACATTCAACCTGAAGAGATTTCAATTATTAACATTTGTGTGCCCAACCAGAATGCTCCTCAATTTACAAAGGAGGCCCTAACAGTCATGAATAATTTGATATCTTCCTGTACCATAATAGTTGGAGATTTTAACATGCCTTTGTCAGTGTTGGATAGATACTCCAAGAATAAACTAAACAAAGAAATATTGGACTTAAACTTGACCCTACAACAAATGGACGTAACAGACATCTACAGAATATTCCTTCCTAACAAAACTGAATATATATTCTTCTCATCAGCCCATGGAACATCCTCCAAAATTAATCACATCTTAGGTCACAAGTCTATCCTCAGTAAATTCAAAAGAACAGAAATTACTCCTTGCATTTTTTTGGACTACCACAGAACAAAAGTTGAACTGAACAACAACAATAATCTTCATACTCAAAGACATGGAAACTAACCTTATGCTAATGATAGCTGGGTCATAGATGAGATTAAGAAAGAAATTACCACGTTTTGGGAAGAAAACGACAATGAAGACACGAATTATGAGAAGCTGTGGGATACTGCAAAGGCAGTCCTAAGAGGGAAATTTGTAGCACTGCAAGCCTTCCTCAAGAGAAATGGAAAAGGTCTTCATTCCAACTCCAAACCAGCAGAAGTGGCTTGGCACCTGTGGCTCAAGTGGCTAAGGCGCCAGCCACATACACCTAAGGTGGTTTGAATCCAGCCTGGGCCGCCAAACAATGACCGCTGCAATCAAAAAATAGCCAGGCGTTGTGGTGGGCGCCTGTGGTCCCAGCTACTTGGGAGGCAGAGGCAGGAGATTCGCTTGAGCCCATGAGTTGGAGGTTGCTGTGAGATGTGATGCCACAGCACTCTACCCAAGGGTACAGCTTGAGGCTCTGTCTCAAAAACAAAACAAAACCCAGCATAAGAAAATAAATAACCAAAATTAGGGCAGAATTAAATGAAATTGAAAACGAATCAATCAAAAGATCAACAAATCCAAAAGTTGGATTTTCGAAGATTAACAAAATTGATAAACTTTTGGCTAACCCAAGCAGAAACAGAGAAGTAGAATCCCTAATATCATCAATCAGAAATGATAATAAATGTGAAATAATGACACTTTAAAAATTCAAAAAGTCTGTAATGAATACTATAAAAAACTCTATTCTCAGAAATATGAAAATCTGGAGGAAATACACCAATACATGGAAGCACACCACCTTCCTAGACTCAGGCAGAAAGAAGTGGAAATGTTCAATAGACCTTTATCAAGTACTGAAATAGCATTAACTATATGCAATCATCCAAAAAAAGAAAAGTCCAGAATCAGATGGCTGCACATCAGAATTCTATCAAACCTTTAAAAAGGAAATAGTATCTATATTACATAACCTTTTCCAAAACATAGAAACTTCCCAACACATTCTGCAAAGCAAATATCACCCTGATCCCCAAACGGAAAAGACCCAACAATGTAAGAAAATTACAGACCAATATCTCTAAAGAATACTGACACAAAATTAAGATCCTAGCTAACAGAATCCAGCAACACATCAAACAAATTATTTACCACGACCAAGTGCGTTTTATTCCAGGATCTTAAGGTTGGTTCAACATACATAAATCTATAAATATAATACATTGCATAAACAAAAAGCAAAGACTATATGATTCTTTGACTGATGCAGAAAAAGCTTCTGACAATATCCAGCATCCTTTCATGATCAGAACACTTAAGAAAATGGGTATAGAAGGGACATTTCTTTTTCTTTTCTTTTTCGTTTTCTGAGACAGGAGCCTCAAGCTGTCCCCCTGAGTAGAGTGCCGTGGCATCCCAGCTCATAGCAACCTCCAACTCCTGGGCTCAAGCGAGTCTCCTGCCTCAGCCTCCCAAGTAGCTGGGACCACAGGCACCCGCCACAACGCCTGGCTATTTTTTTGGTCGCAGCCGTCATTGTTGTTTGGCGGGCCCGGGCTGGATTCGAACCTGCCACCTTAGGTGCATGTGGCTGGCGCCTTAGCCGCTTGAGCCACAGGCACCGAGCCAGAAGGGACATTTCTTAAACTGACAGAGGCTATCTACAGCAAACCCACAGCCAATATCATATTGAATGGAATAAAATTGAAAACATTTCCACTCAGATCAGGAACCAGGCAAGGATGCCCATTGTCTCCCCTGCTATTTAACATTGTAATAGAAGGTTTAGCCATCGCAATCAGGCAAGAGAAGGCAATCAAGGGTATCCAGATAGAGTCAGAGGAGATCAAACTCTTACTCTTTGCAGATGATATGATTTTATACCTGAAGAACCCCAGGGACTCAACTATAAAACTCTTAGAAGTGATCAGGGAATACAGCAGTGTCTCAGGATACAAAATCAATACTCACAATCAGTATGTTTTCTATATACCAACAGTAGTCAAGCTGAAAAAAACAGTCAAGGACTCTGTTTCTTTTACAGTAGTGCCAAAGAAGATGAAATATTTGGGAATTTACCTAACAAAGGGTGTGAATGATCTCTATAAAGAGAACTATGAAACTCTGAGAAAAGAAATAGTTGAAGATATTAACAAATGGAAAAACATACCATGCTTGTGGCTGGAAAGAATCAACATTGTTAAAATGTTCATACTACCCAAAGCAATGTACAAATTTAATGCAGTCCCTATTAAAGCACCACTGTCATACTTTAAAGATCTGGAAAAAATAGTACTTCATTTTGTATGGAATCAGGAAAAAACTTGAATAGCCAAGACATTACTCAGAAATAAAAACAAATCAGGAGGAATCATGCTACCAGACTTCAGACTATAATTCTACAGTGATCAAAGCAGCATGGTACTGGGCACAAAAATAGAGAGGTAGATGTATGGAACAGACTAGAGAAATGAAAGATAAACCCAGACACTTATCCTCATTTGATCTTTGATAAGTCTATCAAAAACAAATAGGGGAAAAGATTCCTTATTTAACAAATGGTGCTGGGTGGTGACTTGTAGAAGACTGAAACTGGACCCACACCTTTCACCATTAACAAAAATTGACTCTTGCTGGATAGAAGCTATGGAACTTAAGATATGAAACTATAAAGATACTTGGAGAGAGTGCAGGGAAAACACTTGGAGAAATTGGCCTGGGAGAATACTTTACGGGGGAGGACCCCCTGGGCAACTGAAGCAACACCAAAAATACATTACTGGGATCTGATCAAACTAAAAAGCTTCTGCATAGCCAAGAACACAATAAGTAAAGCAAGCAGACAGCCCTCACAATGGGAGAAGATATTTGCAGGTTATGGTTCTGACAAAGGTTTGATAACAAGAATCCATAGAGAACTCTAAGTTATTAATAAGAAAAGAACAAGTGATCCCGCTTCACTGTGGGCAAGAGAACTAAACAGAAGCTTCTCTGAAGAAGACAGGCACATGGCCTAACAGACACATGAAAAAATGCTCATCATCTTTAATCATCAGAGAAATGCAAATCAAAACCACTTTGAGATATATCTAACTCCAGTAAGATTAGCTCACATAACAAAATCCCAAAACTACAGATGTTGTGGATGTGGAGAAAAGGGAACACTTCTGTAAGGCTGATGAGAATGCAAGCTAATATGTTCCTTTTGGAAAAAAGTTTGCAGAACACTTAGAAACCTAAAAGTAGACCTGCCATTAGATCCTGCAATTCCTCTACTAGGTGTATATCCAGAAGACCAAAAATTACTTTACAACAAGGATATTCGCACCAGAATATTTATTGCAGTTCAATTCATAATTGCCAAGTCCTGGAAGAAGTCCAAGTGCCCACTGACTCATGAATGGATTAATAAATTGTAGTATATGTATACCATAAAATATTATGCAGCCTTAGAAAAAGATGGGAGACTTTACCTCTTTTACGTGTACATGGATGGAGCTGGAACATACTCTTCTTAGTAAAGTATCCCAAGAATGGAAGAAAAAGTATCCAATGTACTCAGTACTATTATGAAACCAATATATAATCACCCACACTTTCATATGAAAGATAAAACACAACTATAGCCCAGGATAAAGGAGGGAAGAGGAGGGGGAGCAGAAGGAAGGAGGGAGGTTGGATGGAGGGAGCGGGAGGTTGGAGGGAGGGTAATCCGTGGGACCACAGCTATGGTGCATATTACAAGGGTACATGTCAAATTTATTAAGTGTAGAGTATAAATGTCTTAACACAATAAGTGAGGTGAAGGCTATGTTAGCCAGTTTGATGTAAGCATTCCAAATTGTATATAAAATCAGCACACTGTATCCCATAAATGCATTAATGTATACAGTTATGATTTAATAATAAAAAAAAAGTGAAAAAATCTAATCAACTTCTACTTCACTGAGCCCTACCAGTTGGGACTCTGCCTCTACATATGAGGCAAGACCATCTAGCTAAGGAAATAACACTTGTAAGTGGACTTGAAAATACAAATTTGACAATATTTTCAAGTTGGAGAATGCCCTTCAGTCCTGGAAGAACTGACAGGGATGCTCAATCTTTGGCAAATTATTTGGATTATTTTGATGGATTAATAGCAACATTTTAGTTTTTAATTCCTGGTCTCACAGTATGCTGGGGAAAAGAATATTTTAATAGAGACATGTATCAAAGAATGAATTCCGCAAGTGTGTGTGACTTAGCAACAGGAAAAGTCCTTTAAGAGGAAAATGTCACCACATAATGATGGCTTACTGGGCTGGCTCCAACCTAAAAACCTGCAGGCTGGTGTGGCCACTCACTCTTGATGTCACAGCACTTAAGTGTCTTGGGGTACATCTTCCATAGCCACAAAATCAGCAGGACCCGCCCCCCACTCCTTGTTAGTTTTTAAGAAATAGCAGGAACTAACAGACTCTTGTGTTCATGATTATAGAATATGAGTCTATAAAATGAGTAACTCTGATTGCTGGGAACCAGGAGCAGGTGGAAAGCCCTTCAAACTGTTTATCTTGGGAAGAGTTTCAAAGTCAGAGATCAGAATAAGCCACTATTTCTACTCAAGATGGTAAAAGGCATGACTATCCAGATCCTCTGAAGATCCAAATCTTCGATCAAATTGTACGTGAGAACTGATCAGGACAGATTATTTACACAGAACTTACCTTCCTCCATTCCATGGTATTCTGCTATGGGTACCGAGATTCATATTTTGGTGGTAAGAGATGGATTTTGGAAATTAGACAAATAGGGATTCAAACCTCCTTCTGGTGACAGCAACACCCCAGGCAGACCCTCGGAGAGGAGGAGGATACCTCTTTGGAATGTAGCTTCAAAGGAAGTGACATAAACTGTTCAGTGGGGTTCGCTAAAAGGCGGATTCTGAGATCTCAATATTGGGGAAGCTGCTGTGATCAGAATTTAAGAGATGAAGGTCAGAAAATGCTAGTGTCCCAAGGGCCTCTGAGGTACAGGCTCAAGGGCCTATTTCTCAGTTGTGGATACTGAGGGGACCCTGTGTTGGTTGGGTAAGGGTCAGGGTCACTCACACGGGGGTGACGGCCCTGGGCAGCCCCAAGGCGTTGACTGAGGGTAGTGGTGGCATGGGCAACAGGGCACGCAGGATGGCAGCAGGTGTCGGGCTGGGCCGGGCATCATGTGGAGCTCTGTGCAGGGCCAGGCCAGGGCTGGGCAACGGGGGTGGCGGTGGTGGGAACACATCAGGCCCTGGGAAGGCGGCAGTGGGGCTGAGGGCCGGGGGTGGTGGTGGTGGAGGCGATGGGGATGGGCCCCGTGGGCTCCAGGGCAACTCTGATGCGCGGCCAAAGGGCCGGGGCTGCGGAGAGAGCGGTGACGGAAGGCCGGAGGAGCCTGGGCTGGATGCTGGGGAGCCAGGGCCAGCCGGGGACCCCAGGTTCTGCGCCACAATGAACTGCTTGGGGCGTGCATAGTTGAAGGCGCCCGAGGGCTGCATGGCTGGGGTGTGGTGTGGGGCCAGTGCGCTCATGGGCTCTGGCAGGTATGCGGTGGAGGCCTCTTGCTCTAGGCGGATCTGAGCCTGTAGGTGCTGGAGCTTCAGAGGGTCCCTGGGGAAAGAGAAAGAAAGACAGAGAATGGTGATACCTGGGAGGGAGAACCAAAAGAACCACTCTGGGTGGGGAGGCTGCCTGTGACCATGACCTGTTGGGCTGGCCTGAGTACACCAGGGCAAGTCATGAACCCACAGATTAATTCTGTGACCACCACCTGTTGTGTGGCAAAGTACACCGGTGCAATTCATGAGCCCGAAGATTAATTCTATGATTACGACCCATTGGGCCAGCCTGAGTTACTACAAGTCACGAGGTCACAGGTTAATTTTGAGCAAAATACTAAACTGATGGCTCGGTGCCTGTGGCTCAAATGGCTAAGGCGCCAGCCACATACACCTAAGGTGGCAGGTTCGAATCCAGCCCAGGCCCACCAAACAACAATGCCAGCTGCAACCAAAAAATAGCCAGGCATTGTGGCAGGCACCTGTGGTCCCAGCTACTTGGGAGGCTGAGGCAGGAAACTCACTTGAGCCCAGGAGTTGGAGGTTGCTGTGAGCTGTGATGCCACAGCACTCTACCCAAGGGGACCGCTTGAAGCTCTGTCTCAAAAAAAAAAATACTAAACTGATTAGGTATGACTGGCTTTCTCAATATCTGATTTATATTTTACTGAAAATGATACAAACCAGTTTACACATCATGACAGAAATTTTGTCTATTAGGAGCTATGTTGTACTTCAGCAGAGCCAGAAGTATGAAGAAAAAAACTTTCCGATGTGAATTCTCCGTTCTCTCATTTGTAGCCAATTTTTGGAAACAGACCCTGAATCGCCAATTATTTACATAAGCCTAATACACACGAATACTGTGTGCTATTATCTCAAACACAAGCCAACAAGTGACATCTACCTTTAACACCAGGTGTTTAATGAGCAAAAGCAATTTAATTTTCAGTAGTTCAGTGCAGGGTGAGCAATAGAACATGTAGAGACTGGGGGGGGAGGGAGGGGACAACAGAAACATGTTAATTTTGAACCCTAAAGCATCTGACTTGATTTCTGTGTAATAGTCTCACCATGTCGCTCTGGGTACAGTACCATGGCATCACAGCTCATAGCAACCTCAAATTCTCAGGCTTCAGTGATTCTCTTGCCTCAGCCTCCCAAGTAGCTGGGACTACAGGTACCCACCACAACCCCTGGCTATTTTTTTGGTTGTAGTTGTCATTGTTGTTTGGCAGGCCTAGGCTAGATTCGAACCTGCCAGCTCTGGTGTATGTGGCAGGCACCCTAGCTGTTGAGCTACAGGCGCCGAGCTTAGAATTCAATTTATTTTCCAATTCAGTCATCTCTTTGTAGTCATCTATAAAGTACCATAGACAAGAGAATGTTAAAACAAAATTAAAATTAACCACTGCTTGGGAATGCGTACAGATGTGTTTAGCATGTACACAATATGCAAAACGACACAGGTTTCTTTACAAAGCTCCATTCTTTGATCTTTAATTCATTCTGAGTCTTTCACAAACTCCACTCATTTTCCAAACAAAGCCAGAACTGAACACAATTACTCCAGCAGGTTCAAAGGAGAAGTGACCCGAGTCACTACCGTCAAGCACCTACTGCACACCCAACACTACCTTAGGAGCTTTATCCACACATGACTTGAGTCTTTTTTAGAAAGATTTGTTGGCTCGGCGCCTGTGGCTCAAGCGGCTAAGGCGCCAGCCACATTCACCTAAGGTGGCG
>NW_003852719.1:210521-214739 GCF_000181295.1 Otolemur garnettii
AAAAAAAAAAAAAGAAAGATTTGTCCTTTGCACTTAGGAGTAAGAGCCACATCTGGCTCCACTCCAGAAAAACAGTAGCTGTGTATGTCTTAATACATAAAGTTCATGTCTATTTGAAATCATTCCATGTACTATGAGAAGGGTGGGGGAGCAATTGCTGCCCCATCTGTGATCCTCCTGGGAACTTCTCTGGATTATCTAAGGAAGTTGAGTCTGCTGTATCACAAGCAACTAGGACTGAGCAGCGGGGCATGGTGATGGTGCTCTGCTAACGGGCAGTGCCTGGGGTCAGTTCCTCAGGTGTTGACTTCTGATGCTGGCTACTCCCCCGCCCCCTCCACCCAGATACAGAGAATTCTAATCTAGGAGGTCTGTGGAGATCTGGTTCTCTGTGGGGTAAATGGGCATTCTGGTTCCATGAGGGCTGTGGGGCTGTGGCCCCAGAGCGTTTACAGCCCCATCAGAAGAGCATAAGACAAAGGACAGGCTCTGACAGTGTCTGCATTTATTTTATTTTTTTTTAGACAGTCTCATTACGTTGCCCTTCGTAGAGTGTGGTGGCATCACAGCTCACATGAACCTTAAACTCTTGGGCTTAAGTGATTCTCTTGTCTCAGCCTGCCAAGTAGCTGGGACTACAGGTGCCCGCTACAATGCATGGCTATTTTTTTGTTGTAGTTGTCAGGTTGTTTGGGAGGTCCCAGGTCGGGTTTGAACCCACCAGCCCCGGCGTATTTGGCTGGTGCCCTAGCTGCTGAGCTACAGGCGCTGAGCCAGTGTCTGCATTTTATAAGCTATAGTTTGAATATTTTTTAACCATGCACATCCAAAAAATTAATAAAGTAGTTAAAATTACTCTCAAAACATACAAAGTTACAAATGTTTATATCTTAAGGTCATACTGTAAAAGACGACAGTGCTATTGTCTTGGACAGCAATTAAATACCCTGGAGGCCTGAGAGGGCATCCACTCATGTGTCCCCTGTAGCCACCAGGGGTCAGGCACCAAAGGATATGATCCATCATGACACTGACACAACTAACTGGCCCACCAGCACCAGCAGTGCTGACTACTGTCAAGCACCTACTACACACCAAACACTACCTTAAGAGCTTTATCCCTATAAACGAATCTTAATCTCCATTTTACAGATGGCAGAATTCAGGCACAAAAACACAAAATAAGTTGCTCGAGGTTGCAGGGCAGAACAGGATTTAGACCAGCATTCATTACCGGGATCATTACCAGCATTCATTATGCTGAGAAGCTGTTGAAAAAAAGCTCCATCTCTACTAACTAAACATCATCATGATCACCACCACAGTTACACACTCTGTGTTCAAAATACATAGTATGGGCAGGAGGGTGACACGGATTGATGAAGGTTCCTCATTTGCATTTTACAAGTAAAATGTGAATCTGAATTTTGGGGGAAGAATTGACAGACCTGTCACCTTTAGCAATAAACACTACCATGGGTTTTATGACACAGGCGTCCTGCATACATTTTGTCCATCGGTGGCCTCTAGCGATAAGTACTTCCGTGGGGTTTTGTGACACAGACATCCTGCATACTTATAGTACTGTCCTTCACTGTCCTCCTTGAACAAGATGTTAGCTGTAGGGAAACAAAAGAATAATGTCCCAAACAACTGGAATCTAATTCTTACAAACAGTTTTGTTTCTAAAACCACAGAGCCCTTGATAACATCCCCTGCTCTTGGGCCCCTTATGGCCTTCTTTGGCAGAAGTGATGTGCTACCAATTCAGAAGTGAATGTGGCTTGAACTAGATCATTCTGGCTCTGGCCTTCTTCATATCTGTGAAACAAAAAATAGGACTATTTTTAAATAGTTCCCTTCAGATAATTCTTAAAGTTCCTCCATGATAAAAAAATCCACTATCATCTTTCAAGATTGTACCTCTGAATATTGCTAATATTACTTACTCATCCATCTGTTACTCCATCTCCTGAGACAGTGTCACTAAATAAAACTCATGCACACAGGGATAGAACTGAAGAACTAAACACTTCTGAATAAATAACAAGCTGCCAATAATATTTTCTACATATTTTGATCTTCCAAAAGTAAATAAGTGAAAGGAATGCACAACTGGATCTGGATGCTCAGAGTCATCTATCATCTCTTAAAGGCTGACCATTGCCAGTGTCAATATTCACGGCCAAGACACACAGCCAGGGGCTCTTGGGGTGTGCATTTGGGCCTTGCCTGGTCACCAGACTCGTATTCCAACCTCTTAACTGAAGAAGGAAAAAAAAGTCTTGAAAAGGCTAAAAAAATGCATTTTGGCAAGCTTAAGAGACATAGCTTGGCAGCATGAATTAGGAGACAATGACCGTGGAAAAGAACCATAAATTTTAAATGGCTTTGACCTTTCTTAGCTTCTGACCACTGACCTTGACATTCCTTAGAAGCCAGAGGATGAGCTGTAGCACTGACCCTGCTGCCCTCTCTCCCTCAATGGGCGGATCCTGCCCATTTAGCGGTGAGGCCCATCCAAGTGTGTCTTGGGAAGAAAGGTAATAAATGAGCGTTTAGTCCTCTCTGAGGAAGGACTAAAACTACTAGAATAATTCTTAGCTAAAACAACCCAATTACTTAATCTAATTACTCTCAAGGAAAAAGCCAGAGAAACTGGTCATAGCCACATGAAGTTTCTGACATGGTCATATGTGACTGTGACTGGCAAGAATCACTCCTCCTGCCAGGTGCAGTGGCTCACGCCTGAAATCCTCACACTCTGGGAGGCTGAGGCGGGTGGACTGCCTGAGCTCACAGGTTTGAGATCAGCCTGAGGCAGAGTAAGACCTCGTCTCTAAAAATAGCTGGGTATTGTGGTGGTGGGTGGGTACCTGTAGTCCCAGCTACTTGGGAGGCTGAGGCAAGAGAATCATTTGAACCCAAGAATTTGAAGTTGCTGTGAGTTATGACATCATAGCACTCTACCAAGGGTGACAAAGTGAGACTCTGTCTCCAAAAAAGAGAAAAAAAAGTCATTCCTCTGGCATTCTGTCAGATGGGGCTTTCCATAATATGGCATTCACAACTGTTTCCAAATACAATAAAAATGTTCCAAAATCTTGAAATGTTTTCCAATAGAAGAAAACTGTATAGTATGTACAGCTATAAAGTAGAGCTTATTTTACCACACTTTATCTTTTCCAAAACATGTAAATAATGAAGTTTTTTGCATGTCACATATCTGTCTGATGATCACACTGTCACACTCTCCACATACAGAAGGTGGCCCTTCATTTCGGGAAGTATTGCAGTATGCACCCCAGCATGGGATTCTCCTTCTTTTTTTTTGAGACAGTCTTAAGATATTGCCCTGGGTAAAGTGCTGTGATGTCATAGCTCACAGCAACCTCTAACTCTTGGGCTCAAGCAATGCTCTTGCCTTAGTTTTTCTATTTTTTAGTAGAGATGGGATCTTGCTTTTGCTTAGGCTGGTATTGAACTCGTGAACTCAAGCAATCCACCCGCCTCAGCCTCCCAGAGTGCTAAGATTACAGGCATGAGCCACCATACCTGGTCATGGGATTATTCTTTTTACAACGTAAAACAAATAATGGGAAAAGTCACTCAAGTTAGGATGGACATTTCAGAGCCGCAGATACATCCTCTTTACACAGGCAAGTGTGGTGAAGTCTAGGAGGCCACCAGAGGTGGATGGACAGGGGGTCTACACTTGGTCTCTCAAGAGAAGATACCCTGTAGCTGGCTGACTGGACCCCTCCTTGGCCAAGGACATCCCTAAAACTGAGGTGCTGGCTATGGGAAAGAAGATTAGACAAGCCTTGCCATTCCCCATCCCCTCCTTAGAGATGTCCTCTGTGAGTTACTAAAAGGCCTAAGGCCCTGCAAAACACACCTGCAGGTCCTCAATATACACAGCAAACCACTTGGGTCTGGGCTTAGGCTGGTATTGAACTCATGAACTCATGTCACCTCCAATTAACAGACCTTAATCTTAAATCAGCATTCCTTTCCTTTGACTCTTGGCTCATTAGACTGAGCCTAATTATTTCAGCCAATTGTCACCCAAAGAATCTTTAAACCCATCTATTACCCTAAAAGCTTCCCCCCTCTAGATGTTCCACTTTTTCAGGCCAAACCAATGTATGTCTTACACATATTGATTTATTCCCCTCACCTGTGATTCCTGTCTCCCTGAAATGTGTAAAACCAAAC
>NW_003852719.1:214759-221573 GCF_000181295.1 Otolemur garnettii
CCACCACCGCGAGTCCACCTGCTCAAGGCTTCTTGGGTGTAACTCCTGGTCATGGTCCTCCAATTTGGCTTAGAATAAACCTGCTTAAATTATTTTACTGAGTATGGCTTCTTTTCCATTAACACTTGCTGCTACTTCCTTGTTAAATCCCATGCTGATAAATTAATAAAGTCTTCTCAACACAGCTATTGATATTACCATGAGGTTCCTATCTTTTGACTCAGAGACCAGCATCTCAGAGAAAACACACCATATTAGATTACAACACTTTCTTCATACTCAAAGGGAATATTTCAATAACACTATTACTTATGCTTTATCAGAATTTATAAAAACAACACGCCTGAGAGACATCTTAGCACACTGATGAGTGCAAAACTTAAAGAAAAAATGCCTCCCGATGGTGCCAACTCAGTTTGGCTACATAAAGCCGGCAGCCCACATGCCTTTCAGCTTCCCATGGAATTCAGCTCATGCAAATAAAGCAAACAAAGAACCTGGCTCCACCATGAACATTACATCACACTTCCTTATTAGGAAAACTTCAAGCCTGAAATTTCACCCTAAATAACCACAGTTTTAATTCTGTGTGAGTCGGCAGTGATGTGTGAGGCTCACAGGCTCATTTCAGTGCTAGGCTTTCCTTCACAGTGACACTGAGAAAGCTTTATTTTAAAAGATCACAAACTGTAACTTACAGCATTAAAGATAGACTTATGTTAATTACCTGTCTTGCTGAACTTAGAAAATTCCAACATAATCCTGAATATACTGTAAATTTAATTTAAATAATCTTAACAATATTTTCACTCTGTTTAGAGTCCTTTTCCCATAGATGTCAGGGGACATGGGAGGTGGGGAGGAGAGTGAAGCAAAGAAAATGTGAGCACCGGTGTGGATCTCTTTACTGTGGGCCAAACTGTGGTCCTGCCAGCACCTGGTCTGTCTCCCTCCAACCTGGGGACTGTCCTCTGGTCCACTGTCAGTGTGGAAGCAGAGAAAAAACACATCTGTCAAAAATGAGCTTTAGTGGAAAAAATTTAGCTGGCATTTTCCTCTCTGTCGTCTTTTTTAAAAATAACACTCTTATATAAGTTCTTTACTATATATAGTGGAGAGCAGGCAGCTGTGACTTGATCTGTGCAGCTGCGGTCAAATGGGGACCATTTCCTGCCATCTCATGCCCAGGGCAGCGAGCCTCCATGAGCCCCGGAGACCCCTACACCTTGCTGTGCTGCCTCTTCTTGCCTTTGTAGCCTCCCACCTACAAAGTCAACACCAGGCCTGTTTCTGACCCAACTCATTGAGGAGGCTTGCGGAACCTCAGGGAACATCTGGGAGATATTTTTTTGGCTTAGTCAATAATGTGTATTCCCTCCATGTCTATCCAAGATTTATATGAGAGCCAAAATTTTAACATTTTAGTCTGAGGATCCCAGACCATCCAACCATTCCTGCCCAGCCAGTCCAAGTGAGATAACCATGTGTTTGTCTATTGTTTCTCTCACATCAAACACAAATATTCTAAATACAGTATATGTAGGTTTTCCTGATATGAGGTCAGACAATTAAGTTCATGAACTCATTTTAGGAAAAGTGCAATTATACAGTTCACTGCTGAGCATCACTAGTTGCCTTTGAAGCACTCCCCTGGCCATCTGGTGACTGCAAGGACATTATTATTTAGAGTCTCCACATCACTTACATGCTTATCATAATTTTCTTTTAAACTATTGGCATTGTTTTCGATAGATCACTTATTAAAGTGCTAAAATGTAAGTCTTTCAATTGAAACAGGTTTGAAATAAATGCAAAAAACCCATAAGAGAACAGATAGTTGCCTAATTAATTTACCAAATGGTTTTTATCCCGCCTCTATCTCCCTTTTCACATATTTGGGTCACTTCTAATTTATGTGCATATGGGGCAGAGACATATTCTAGAGATGGAGAAAGTACAAGTAAGCCTGGCCATGGGTCCACAGCCTCTCCAGCAGACAGTCCACACCAGGGAGGCCCACAGACAGCGGGAGGAAGAGAGGGCACAAACTGACGCACAAGGACAGAGGCCACAGGAAACACGGCTGATGCTGCTAGCCAGGCAGACGAGCACCTCCCAGTGATGCGGGGCCACACTTGTTCATTTCTTGCCTGCTACATCTGCCAGGCACTGAAGGGAGGGGTGCTAAGCAGCAGTAAAAGGTACATATCTTGTATAACTTTTGTCTACTTCTGAGCTAAACCTAGGAGGGAAAATTAGAAGTGGCAGACTTAGAAATTACAGCATCATAAATTGTACAGGAGACAAAAGGAGACTGATTTTCCCAAGAGCAGTCCTCATTTTTTTTTTCTAGGCTTTTCAAATAGGTTTGCAGTATGAAGAATGTTTTAGAGGACTCTTATAAGGGATGTTAGCAGTGTAGGCCCAGACATAAGCTATGAAAAACAAACCAGGCTCTATTAAGGGAAATGTTTGCCTCTTATCTTTTGAATTCTTGGTGGTGACTGGGGGCTGGGGAGAGAGCCAGGTCAGAGAATATGGAGGCAGGAGAACCCCCCACCTCAGAGCAGAAGGGAACACCCAATTTCTTTTGGTATTGATAAAATAGGAACATTAAGTGTGGTTTTGTACTGAACTTTCTCAAGGACTCAGAATCTAGTAAAGAATTCAGTTCAGGCTTTAAAGAAGAGGACTTAACTTCTCTCCAGATTTGTCAATGAATACAGTACAGGAATAGTCACATGCCAAAATACACACCATCTCTCTCTTTCTGTTCTTTCTCCAAGAGAAAGTCTGCCAGAGCATTACAAGGGGCACACTGTAAATGCAGCCTTCTTCTCCTGCTGGAGTTATCACGTAAATGAAGAAAATCTGAATCTGGCTTCTCTGAAAAGCAAATACTACAACATCTCCACACTGTATGAGAAAGTGGCGGTGTGTGGTGGCCATGGGGTAGCTCATCTCTTGATGCTGTCAGAGGCTGAGGAAAGTCAAAGATAGACATCAGGGCTGCAGCCACCTGGTGCCCGAATATGCTCAAGCAGGTGCAGTTGCACCAGGGCTCATCTGCTTTCCGGGAAGTAGCTTTCAAAGAAGGACTAAATGGTCTATATCTCTCACAAGTCTATTCCTCTCACAGCCTGCAGGAGAAGCTTCAAAACAATCCCCCCCCCACCCCGCCCACATCTGTGTTGGCTGTAATTAATGCTCGCTTGTTGAATTTGAGGGAAAGGTCACTTGTATCTGCAGCGAAATCATAAATTAATCACACTACAAAACTGTAGAGAATGGACATCTTAAAATTAATGTTTCTTTCCTGAAATACGAGCTCCACCACCATGAACCAGGCTCACTGACAGGTCGCCTGTAAAGAGCAAGCCTCAAAATTCCACAGGACTATATCTATGCCACAGCTACTCTCCCTCACATAGCAGGCATTCAAGACTCATGAAGTCAACTGTGAAATAATTCCACACCTTTCTCATTCTACATGGGGAATTCTTTGCTGGTCATGTATTACTGGGAGGAGGACACTGACGTCTTATGTAATATTTACCACTGAAGTTGGTGACAATCAATAGGTACCTATAGCTGCTTAAACTGCAGAATCAGAGGGATACATTTGGTTTGCAGTTTTCCAACTCATAAAACAAACATGAGAAGATGAAGGATACACAAACCTGAACTTGCTTCTTGACTGAGTGATGGATCTGCAAAACACATTTTCTGTTCTAGACTTTCACGGAAGAATGAAAACAGTTAAGATCTGTAGTGAGTGTAGAATTGAAGAAATGTAGAAGTTAATATTTACATATACATAGTGAAATTCATATCTGAGAAGATAATTTGTTAATGAAATGGCCAAAAGACAGTCACAGCAAGGGAAAGAAAAAAAAAAGATCAAAAAGAAGAGACGTCCTAGAACTGCTTACCATCTCAAAGTGGAGGAGGTGGACGCTGCTTTTATTAGATCACATAAACTTAAAATCTGTGCGACTTCTGGGAGATTTTCACTGACAACTAAAAAGGGGGCTTATGAAATAAATGGAAGGCATAATGATTGGCAAACAGACTACTTAGACAAACTACTTCCAAGCCCCTGCAAAGTGTATATACTTGTACCTTGTTCCTTAAAACCATGGCCAATACTTTCCCATTCTTTACTAGTCCAGTTTTCTGTACGAATTGTACTTTCTATACAAATTCTTCTGATTTTGAAGTCTTTTGAACTCCTAACAGTAGGCATAGTTGTCTCATAATATCTGCATAGACTGACAGGTTCCAGGATCCACATGGGTATCAAAATCCCAGGACGCTGAAGTCCCTCACGTCATGTCGGGTAGTGTTTGCATAGAAGCCATGCACATCCGGCTGTGCATACACACACACTTTAAATCATCTCTAGATTACTTATAATAGTAATACCTGACACAGTGTAGAGGCTGCATAAACAGTTGTGCTGTATGTTAAAATTTGCATTAGTTTTTATTGTTGTATTGTTTTTTCTTTCTAGTGTTTTTGTTTTAAAATCTGCAGTTAGCTGAATCCAAGGATGAGAAACCCATGGACATGGAGCCTGTGGACACAGGGGGGAGGGGGAAGAATTTGATCTAAATCAAGTAACTTTACAGGAAAAGATGGCAGGGCTGGGCACCTGTGGCTCAAGTGGCTAAGGCACCAGCCACATACACCTGAGTTGGTGGGTTTGAATCCAGCCTGGGCCTGCCAAACGACGACGGCTGCAACCGAGAAAAAAAAAATGCTAGGCGTTGTGGCAGGTCCTGTAGTCCCAACTACTTGGGAGGCGGAGGCAAGAGAATCGCTTGAGCCCAGAGTTGGAGATTGCTGTGAGCTGTGATGCTAAAGGCACTCTACCCAGGGTGACAGCTTGAGGCTCCGTCTCAAAAAGGTGTCAGTATGATGTGGTAAGTGGATCCCCAAATTCCTTGTCAAAGCCTCTAGAAAGATCTCTCTAGAGATAGGAAATATTTTGATCTATCTGTAACTATATCCCCTTTACAGAAAATGCAGTTTTTTTCATGTTTTCTGCAGTACTTTGAATATGGCCAGCAAGGCATTCCACAGCTGGAAAAGGCTCCTTCACCTCCTCCACCTGGTGCCCTCAGGCTAGCCTGCTGTCACCTCTGTGCCTTTGGAGGAGTAGCCCAGCTGCCCCTCCACTGGCTCTAGCCTTCCACCAAAATTCTCTACCAGGGAGTTGGTCACTCCCTCCTCTGAGGACTTTGTATGTTTTTCACCCATGGAACCAATAAATTCATCTGTTCTGCCTCTGGGCTCCCCCCTTCCCTACCCAAAAGGAAAAGGGCCTGGTGAATGTCTACTCATGCAGGGAATCTTGAGCACAGAACACACTGGATAAATCTTTGCTGAGCAAATGAATCACACTGAATTTGTTTGCTAGTTTTTTAAGCATTTGGAAAGACTATCAACTATGTCTTAAAACAGTGGCTTTTTAATATTTAGGAAGTTGTGAGGGAAGATATGCTGTGGGATGTTACAGCTCAATTTCCTGTTGTACAACTTTTTTCCACCTCATATATTCTAATAAATCTTAGATAAAATTAGACTAGTCTAGGCATACAGTTTTTGAGGAGAAGCTGAGACTACAAGCAAGAAAAGCTGGCTTGGCACCTGTGGTTCAAGTGGCTAAGGCGCCAGCCACATACACCTGAGTTGGTGGGTTCAAACCCAGCTTCGGCCTGCCTAACAACGACGGCTGCAACCAAAAAATAGCCGGGTGTTGTGGTGGATGCCTGTAGTCCCAGCTACTTGGGAGGCGGAGGCAGGAGAATCGCTTGAGCCCAGGAGCTGGAGGCTGCTGTGAGCTGTGATACTACAGCACTCTATCCAGTTGAGGCTCTGTCTTAAAAAAAAAAGACAGCTAGACAGGTTGAGACTCTGTCTTAAAAAAAAAAAGACAAGCTGAACGTGAGCTTTGTGCTAACAAGCATTCTGAACTCGACAAATTCTTTAACTTCTCAAGGCTTGTTTTCCCTCTTTCTTTCTGTAGTACATGTGCATGGGTGGAATGAAGGATAAACAACGATCTCACAGGGCTGCTGGGAATCCATATAGAATGTAGATAAAAACACACCATAAATTAATAGTATCACTAAATATACACTGAATAGAAAGCAATTCATTGGTACTTGAGTAAAGTCAATCAAGCGAGCCTTTATTTCTGGGCACATTCAACAATCACGGTTTTTAATTTTTTAAAGGTAATCTAGTTATTGTTTCCTAAAGGGGATTGTGCCAAAACCAAACAAAAACAAAAAGCAAACTCTTTGATTTGCACAGCCAGACTCATCACTCTCCTGCTGGGAGTATGGAGCTCACAGTGGATGGACACTATATAGCACCATTTTCAACAGGAAAGGGAAGGATACTTGTGCCCTCCATCTCTAGTCTGCTTAAAATTCAAGCATTACTGATGCCTCCTTCACCTTCTCCAAAGTTCCTGATAGGTGTGGTTTGAAGCTGTGATTACCCTTGAGGTACCCACGGGTAGGAGAGGTGCCCTTGCTTTGGCAAGTTGATAATTTGGCAGGGAAGTTCACTTCTACAACACTGTTTCCAGGCCAGGAAGTATTTTGGGCAGCTTGGTACGGGTGAGCTGCTGCCAGATTTTTGGGAAGAAGCTTGCTACTGCCCAGCTACTGGAGAGGCTAAGGCAAGGAATCACCTAAGTCCAGGAATTGGAGGTTGCTATGAGCTGTGTGATGCCACAGCACTCTACCGAGGATGATAAAGTGAGACTCTGTCTCTATAAAAAAATAAAAAATAGGCTCGG
>NW_003852719.1:221759-256962 GCF_000181295.1 Otolemur garnettii
AGTTGGAGGTTGCTGTGAGCTGTGATGCCACGGCACTCTACCCAGGGGGACAGCTTGAGGCTCTGTCTCAAAAATAATAATAATAATAATAATAAAAAAAAGAGGCTTGCTATCCTTGGGTGACATCATTTGACTGAATTCTTCACTCTCCTTGCCCCAAGGAAGCCTCTGCATTCAACTATCTCCATTTTTTCAAATACCTCATGTGATTACCATATCTTCAAAATGCCTAATATGGAAGCAATTCATGTGATAAGCCTCCTTGCTGTCTAAAATAGCCAAAGAATTTACTAATGTACACATCAAAGACACAAGATAATGGGGAGACTATGTTTTCCCTAACATCCCTCTGGACAGGAGGGGGACGACATCTCACTTATAGCATGGGCATCTGGAGTGGGGGCTAGAACCATGACTGCAGCGTTGTATCAACAGAACTCTTACAACACGTAAGTACTTACTACATGTGCTTATCCCAAGGTCTAAGAACTATCTGAGATCACTGAAAATCCAATGTAAATTTAAAATACTCTTTTTAAAAACTCCTAACTTGAGCTAAACTAATAGATAAACTCCTGACCAGAGGGAGCCTATGATTTTATCGGCTAGTCTGGAGGTTACTGATTCATTAATCATTTCAGATTCCCCAAATTACAATATATCCCAAGGATGTTATCTCTTAAAATGTGAATTAGCATAAAAAATTCCAAAGATTTGCAGGGAAGTCTTTTATTTAAGTTCCCTGGCCCAGTACTGGTAAACCTTACTGCATTTAGAATTCTTTTTTGGCAACACCCTACTAATCATGCTCAAAAGCCAGTTATGTTGGGTGGCACCATGTATTTCCCCAGGGGCTATACACCACGACAGGTACACAACTACACATTTGCTGAGCCACCTCTATCATCATTCTTTGTGTAATAGGCACTTGGAACTTGGGAGCAGCTTTCACTTCTAATCTAATTTTACTGATTATGTACAGGCTTGTAATCTGAACTAGAACGTGGAACTTACTTATATCTAAAATTTACCTTTTTACTTCTGTAACACTAGGAAATTATAGTCCATAAGGCCATCAACTTCTTCTTCTTTTTTTTTAAGACACAAAGAGCCTCACTTTGTTGCCCTCAGTAGAGTGCTGTAGTGTCACAGCTCACAGCAACCTCCAACTCCTGGGCTTAGGCGATTCTCTTGCCTCAGCCTTCCGAGTAGCTGGGACCACAGGCGCCTGCCACAATGCCTGGCTATTTTTTGCTGCAGTTTGGCAGGGGCCGGGTTTGAACCTGCCACTCTAGGTATATAGGGCTGATGCCCTACTGAGCCATAGGCTCTGCCGTGGCCATCAACTTAAGTGTCTTAAGCAAACACTTCATGAGAGTGAAAAGAGGCTGTGGATGGCGACAGGACCAAACAAGATGTCTTCCAAGCCCTCCTCCAAAAGTGGAGACTGTGAAGCCCACAGGGCCTAGTGCTGCCTCTTTATTTGAAGAGAAGCAAACAGACCCAAAGGCAGGGTAGGCTGTCTGTAAAGAGCCACAGAGGTCAGACTCGGGATACAGCCATTTCCTCTGAGAGTTCATAAAAATGAAAGGAGGAAGCACAAAGCAAGAGGCCTGCAAGTTACTAACACAGCTGTACACCTGACTGCATTATCGACCCAGGACAGCTACCCCAACAGGCAGGTTTCTGGGTGGCCAAGGAAAGAATCAGTCTTGCCAGAAGATAACCAATGTGTTTACTCAGATCCTGTGGTTTCAGAATGCTTTAACTTTAATAAGATCGCAGAGAGACAGAATGTCATGAATATTTTCCTCATTGGTAATTTTAGTTGGATGCCTGCAGCCAATAAAAGTGAATTTTTTTTAATTTTAATGAATGTGGCAGAAAGGATGCTGAATCTGAAACCAGACCTACATGCATAGTGAATAAATGATGAGCACACTACCTCAGAGTCAGAAGAAAGCCATACATGAGAGAAATTATGCCCCAGACTCACAGCAGAGACAACTGTGCAACCAGAATTTGTTTCAAGATACTGGGTCTTATTCTTTGCTAATTCTTCAAATAACTGAATATAACAATGTAGCTGTATTACATTGCTGTATTATGCAAATGCTACATAATTACTGTTTGTTTAAAGCATCATAACCCGACCCAGGATGATGTGACCATTCACTATCAGTGTAACTCTGAAGTATATCACAATCACAGATTTCAGTGCGGTACTATGGTAAAATCAAACAACTAGAGCCACAGGACACCGAGCAAACATACCAGACTTCAAGGTGCATGTCCTTTCTTTTCATTTTCTGATCTGTATTTGGCTTGGCAAGTGACAAACTGAAAATGACAGGGTCATAAAATAAACACACAGGAAAAATGAGCCCTAAGCAGACTTGTAGAAGCCACACCGAGCTTGCCAGGGAGCTATAGACATGACAATGACACAGAAGGATCAGACTTCAGACTGAGCAGCCAGACAAGTGTGAGCATGGTGATGGCAACCCCACACTGAGTGTCCACTCAACACCACCACTTCATGTTCCACTCAGCTGCTGGCCAGGGGCAGGTAGCCAAGGTGCAGAATGTGGCACCGTGAGGTGTCCTCAGGAGCCTACCACACTCTGGCATTCAGGTGACTTTCCCAAGTAAACTATTCAGGTTTTTATGTAGCATGTAACATTTACACTTAAAAAAGTTCTTCCTGAATTTGTAATCAGTGTTCCCAACCTGACTTTCCCAGATCAAAACATTCTACAGCAGTCCTCAGCACCATTTTCCAGTGGCAGTGTCACCCCATACCTCAGAAGATGCTACATGTGCTCAAAAGAAAAACACAGTCAGACTCTGGAAGTCCAAGTCCTATAAAAAGTGCACCTGGGGAATCTTTAATTTTTAAGAATCTGAAGTGTGAAAGTGAGATCCTCTACCTAATCCACTCCCCTATGGGGAAACAGTAAATATCCTGGTATTTTAAACAAATGGGAAGTCTCCCCTCACCATCACTGCACCGCACATACCTCAACCCTGATATGTTTGTGATGGGTCAAAACGCAGGCTTTAAAAAAACCTCTAAGTATAAAATAATTCCAAAATGTTTTCTAAGTGATTTGTTGGGCTACATCACTCATTTGTATCCTAAGCCTAGAAGCTGACCCTAGTGAAGGTCTGGCACTGTTACACATCTGGTGCTGTCACTGAGCACCTACCACTTTATTGGACAGATCTGGAAAAGCAAAACACGAACTCATTTTTTTTTTTTGAAACAAAGTCTCACTTTGTCACCCTAGGTAGAGTGACATGCACCATAATTCACAGCAACCTCAAACTCCTGGGTTTAAGCAATTTTCTTGTCTCAGCCTCCCAAGTACTGGGACTACAGGCACCTGCCACATCACCTGGCTATTTCTAGAGACAGGGCCTTGCTCTGGCTCAGGCTGGTCTCAAACCCATAAGCTCAGGCAATCCACCCGCCTCGACCTCCCAGAGTGCTAGGATTACAGGCGTGAGACACCTGGCCCAGCCCAGACGAACCAGTATTAAACAGTGATTTCCTTATGTTTGCAAACTGACAACTCTTGCTGGTTATGTACGAAAAGGGCCAAGGAGTCATCATGGACTTGGAAAGTTGTCATCTCATCATAGATGATTGTTTTTTTCCCTTCAAAAAGATTTGCAAATTCTTTTTTTTTTTTTTTTTTGAGACAGGAGCCTCAAGCTATCCCCCTGGGTAGAGTGCCATGGCATCATGCTCACAGCAACCTCCAACTCCTGGGCTCAAGCGAGTCTCCTGCCTCAGCCTCCCAAGTAGCTGGGACTACAGGCGCCCGCCACAACGCCTGGCCATTTTTTGGTTGCAGCCATCATTGTTGTTTGGCGGTCCCGGGCTGGGGATTCGAACCCGCCACCTTAGGTGTATGTGGCTGGCGCCTTAGCCGCTTGAGCCACAGGCACCAAGCCAGATTTGCAAATTCTTACGTACCACTCTCTTCCTTGCAAATAAAACCCCTGGGGAGGTAAGGACCAACTTCTTGTCTCCTCTAGGTTTCTTGCAATCACTTGCCTGGACAGATTTGTAGCCCCTGGTGTGCACAGTGTGTGCTCAAACATCCCATGTCACAGGACAGGCTGGTATGTAAAGTGCACGTTTGGGTCCATTTTGTCTCCTCTTAGCCAAAAACAGATTTCTTGAAAAATCTCCATGTCACCTTCTATACTAATATATCCATTTATAGTTATGAAGACAAGTAAGTAGAAAGTGAGACTTTACCAAGAAAAACCAAACATTTCTCCAACTCCAGTCTTGAACCACCTCATTTGTGGTTTTACTGGGATACACTGCCCTTTGATATCCAGTCACCAGGCAGTTTCTGCAGACTGCAGCATAGCTGACTCAGGAACAGGGTGTCTTTACTTGGCCTTCGGACACTGACAGCCCAATTTTCTCACTTTATGCTTTCAATTGGAGCAAAAACCCAAATCAGTCTCCCTCTCACATCTCCTCCCAGACTGTCAGCCTGAGATATCTAACTGCCTCCTGGACATCACTCCACTTGGGACTCTAAAACTAAACTTGGCTCCCTCAGAGCCACTCCATTCCTTGTCCTTTTCTGGGAGTGGCAGACCATCCCCCTGCTGCTTAGCAGACCCTTAGGAGTCACCCTTAGTCCTCAAATACCCCCAAACACCAAGTGCAGCTACTTGTACCTTGTAACTGCCCTTGGACCCCAGCTACTTCACTCATTTCCTTGTCCCTTACCAGGTTGAGATCACAGATGCCCACTGTACTACTTCCCTGTCATTCTATCCACTGCAGTTGGTTTTCCTGTTCCCAGCTAAGGGCCTATAGTGTGTGTACCCCCACAGTGTGCCACTTTGCTGCCCTCAAAAAAAGCACAACTGAGTAGGAAGGAGGTCTGATTTAGGTAGCCCTCAGAGAGCATTTATAAAAGGACATACAATTAAAAATTCTTTTGGCCAGGTCTGGTGGCTCAATGCCTGTAATCCCAGCACTCTAGGAGGCTGAGGCAGAAGGATCCCAGGAGATCAGGCATTCGAGACCAGCCTGAGCAAGAGTGAGACCCTGTCTCTACTAATAATAGAAAAACTAGCCAGGCATGGTGGCAGGTGTCTGTGGTTCCAGCTACTTGGGAGGTTGAGGCAGGAGGGTCTCTTGACCCCAGGAGTTTGAGGTTGCTGTGTACTCCGATGACATCACAGCACTCTATCCAGTGCACAGTGAGACTCTGTCTCAAAGAAAAAAAAAGAATTCTTTCATAATCTAAATCTAAAAATTAATCCATTAGGGAGACAGGAACAAATCAAAGAAATAATTAGCAGAATAAACTGGTACACAAGTGCTGTCTTTTGATTATAAGTGTCTGTGCATCTCAGAAAAGGGAGAGAGCAATATGCCAATGAAAAGAGAGAATTCTAAATGAAATTTCTAGACAAGGGTGTGGATTTGCTGTAGCAGGCACTCAACAAGCACTAACCACACGTGGACTCAGAGTAAGGGACAGATGAAGGCAGTAACCAAAAGCCAGCTTCATTCTTAACGAAATGAAGTGGGTCACTGAATTCTGAGCCCAGCATGCTGTGGATGTTGAGTTTGACCTGGGCAGATCCCAAGGGCACAGTTCACACCTAAATTCAAGTTCCCTTTCCCCAGGTTTCCCATCTCTCCCCTCAAACCACCATTCCTTCCCAGCCCTAACCAAACTTCCCCTTTTCTGGCACACAAGAGAACCTCTCGCCCTCTGCTCCTGCCCCAGATCCAGCCTTCCCTGAGCTGTCCCCCAATTCCTGTCCCCATCTCTCCTGACCTGAGCACAGAAAAGATCAGGCCCTTCATCAGTTTCCCTGGACACTGCCCCAGTCACCAGCTGGAGTGTCTGCAATGACTAATAAGAATGGCATGGACTCAAAAATTTGGAGTTACAAAATAAAATGGTTTGCTGTGAGAACCAAGACCATAGGTACCATAACGACCTGCCGATGTCTTGCCGCTCACCAGCTGTACCTTCAGCCCCACAAATTGTACCTCCACTCGACACTCCTTGTCCCCTTCCCAAGCTTTATTTCACATAATTTCATGTGAAACACTAGACATTTGGTTTATTTTATTTATGGTTTGTCTCCTATCAATGGTATAGAAGCTCCATGAGGACAAAGATTTTTGCATCTTTGTCCATTTAGTTCACTGCTTTATTCCCAGACTCTAACAGAACTTTAGGGGCATAGGACTTGCTCAACAGTATTTGTTGAGCTGAATTAATGAGATTAATGGGGTCCCAATCCTGTCATTTTTTTCTGAGACAGGCTTTGCTTTGTCATCCGGATTGGAAAGCACAGCTCAATGGAGCCTCCAACCCCCAGGTTCAAGGGGTCCTCCTGTCTCAGTCTCCTGAGTAGCTGGAACTATAGGTGCCTACCACCATGCCTAAGGTTTGTTTTTTTTTAAGAGATGGGATCTTGCTATGTTGTCCAGCCTAACTTTTTATGTTCCTGCCATCAAGCAATCCAGCCACCTTGGTATCTCAAAATGCCTGGTTCAGAACTGCCATTTCTGATCTGTGTGACTCAGGGTGAATTACATTTTCAAAAATCTTACTTTGATCATTTTTAAGATGGCAGTGCTAAATTACCTTATGGTATTGTGGTGAGAAATAAATGACATAAAGTGTGTTAAAATATTTTAGTATATTTTCTGATTGGAAGTCAATGAGTGGTACCTATTCTAGGATTAATTAGAACCTTATCATCTATACATTAGCATCCCAGCTATTCTTGAGTCTCTCCAGCCCCAAATAAGTACTGGTTTGAGAAACTTGGCTTGGCGCCCATGGCTCAAGTGGCTAAGGCGCCAGCCACATACACCTAAGGTGGCAGGTTCAAATCCAGCTTGGGCCCACCAAAAACAACAATGACGGCTGCAACCAAAAAATAGCCAGGCACTGTGGCAGGCGCCTGTGGTCCCAGCTACTTGGGAGGCTGAAGCAGGAGACTCGCTTGAGCCCAGGAGTTGGAGGTTGCTTTGAGCTGTGATGCCACAGCACTCTACCCAGGGGGACAGCTTGAGGCTCTGTCTCCAAAAAAAAGAGAGAAACTTAGTAGACTTGAGGATTCCATTTAAACCTTACCCAAATTTAAATACCAAATACACAACTAAGTAGGGATAAGGTCAAGGTTTTGTAACAAAAATTATGTTTAGTAAGGAAATGTCAGTCAATAGGCAGCTCACACCAACAAGCATCCAAAACAGCGCCCCTGGTGAGGACACCAAACGGTACCTTTGCCCTCTTGCCCCCCTTCTCTTCCCTGTTGCCACAAACCAGCCACAACCAAGGTCCCTCTCCCAACAGCTCTGCAGGTCCAGGTGAGGTCTCCATAAAAGGAAATGCATCTCTGCACACCTGTATTTTCCCTCCAGGGCTTAAATGGGAAACAAGAGAAGATGAGATCCCTTTTGCCATTGTTGCTGGGATTTTAAACCCTGAAAACCTCATGTTGGAGTGGTTGGTGTTATATATGGTAGCTTGGTACTATAGCTGTGATTTCTACTATCCTGGGCACCTAACCACTAAGTATGACAGTTTTAATAAAAAAGTGTGTTTGGAGATCCCAGCAATAGACCCACTCCAGGGCTAGGGGCTGCCTTCTCCTCAAACTCCTGGCCTCAGCTTCCTAAAGCTCTGCGGTGGGAGGGATGACTGGCAAAGCCAGGCCCTGTGTGCTTCTAAGTGGGGAAGGCATCGTAAATGTCATGAATAAATAGGGTGACCAGATGCCCCGCTTTTGGCGAGACAGTCCTGCTTTTCAACAATTTGTCCTGCGGCATTTTAAAAAAGTCCCGATTTTTGGAAAGAATGCATGAACAGGCAGGAGAACAGGAAGGGAATATACGGTTTTCGGCTGCCATGTGGCTATTTCGCCAGAATATGAGTTTTACATTATTTTTGTTAATTTTATAATGTTAAACTGTAATAATAACAAATAATTGTTGAGAAGTGATTATCGAGAACTGCTTATCAAAGTTTCCATTGTTGTCAGGCCCTGCCCTGCCCTGTCCCCTGCCCCGCCCTGCCTTGCCACCCAGCCATGTTGTCCCGCTTTACAAAGGTTAAAGTCTGTTCACCTTACATGAGTATCAACATCAACTTTAAGAATCTTACCTTTACTGGATATAGGAAATATGGCAGGCCCACCTCTAGGAGTACTATGAGAATAAAGGGTGACAGCTGTTAGTGACAGCGTCTTAACAAAAGTTAGTTCTCTCTCCACAGGTGTCCAACCTGTGGCTGCATGCTGACTTGGTGAGAACTTTTTTTTCTTATCTTTGGTGCTGCATATCACAAAAAGTATACACAGGCCTTTTTCTTTGTTCATCAGCTTTCATTAGTGTTTCACTGTGTATTTAATGTGTGGCCCAGGGCAACTCTTACCCTTCTAATGTGTGGCGGAGAAAGAAAAGGTTGGACAGTCCTGATCTATTCCGTTTAGTTGGTTTTGTGCATCTTCTAATGAATCTATTTTAACACTTCTATATGCTCCCCCAAAAGCAAAGTTTCTGCCAACAGAAACCAGAAAATGGCTATTATTCATTTTTTCTGGCTGATAAACCTTGTCTGCAAATGGCAGCTTCTCCCTCACAGAGGAAATCTTTTCTACCAATTTAGACTTTATGGTTGGTGCCAAACTGGAAATCACTATCTTAGCTTACCATAGTGGTGGCAGAGCTTTGTACCTGATCCAAGGCATGAACAGAGGGACACCAGGAACTGACATTAGCTAACCTTACACATTTCAGTCTGCTTCCTCACACAGCTATTATCTAAAATACAAAAGAAACAGAGGCTCACCTAACTGGAATGGCTTACCTTATCAATTATGGCTAACCTTACAGCACAGAACCAATAGTGCAGCTAAGATTTAGAAATCTAAGCCTTAAGCAGCCCACTGGGTTGGGTGGAACCCCATATCGGCCACTAGTTTCAGGACAGCACCTCCTTCTGACACCCTGGGCTTTCCTGCTTCTACTTCAGCTCTGTGCTCTTCTTGAAGAATGGGGCAGTGCTTTCTAGTCATTATAACTCTCTGAATGAAATCTTTCTCATCTACCAGCTCTCATTCTTTATTCTCTGATAAAATCTGGTACAGAGCTTCCCTGTTTAAAAAAAAATATCCTTGGCAGCAGCTCATGCCTGTAATCCTAGCACTCTGGGAGGCGGAGGCAGGTGGACTGCTTGAGCTCAGGACTTTGAAACCAGCCTAAGCAACAGTGAGACCCCAGCTTTACTAAAAATAGAAAGACTGGGGCAAGGCAAACGCTAGAGCCCAGAGTTTGCGATTGCTGTGAGCTATAATAATGCCATGGCATCCTACTGAGGTCAACAAAGTAAATGCTGCCAAAAAAAAAAAAAAAAATTCCTTTGAATTCGTGTGAACTTGAGGGGGTCACTAGGGCTAAAATCCTGGAGGACAAAAGTGAGGCTCGGCCCCTCAGTTTTAGCTCTGTAGGGTCTTGGAAAAAAACCCTTACTTTCTCTGCATCTTTCTGTAAAATGTGATCAAGTTTCATTTCTTCTACTGTATCTCAGAAGAATATTACGGAGACGGGCTACTGTGTATAAAATGTACATCTTCCTGGGTGTTTTTCTGAGACAGGGTTTTAGGAGCAAGTCCACAGTTTGGTGCTCTTCTAACACATAGTTATTTTCAGGTGTACATTTAATGTCTACTTCTCCTATTTACTTGAGAAAGAGGAATGTTCTGTGAGATATTAAATAGTAGGTAATCTTTGAAGTATAGTGAATTTTAATTGCTCAATGTTTATCAGGATCTTCCAAAATAAATGTTGAAAAAGTACAGCACATTTTGACATGAAATTAAATGTAAGTATACAGAAAACACAATGTCTAATACATACTTCTGTAGTTCTCAATTAAAGAAATCTAGAAAGGGGAAATACCAACAATTGTTTGCATAACTAATAACTGAATTAATATTTTCCTCTTGAAATAATGACTTTAGCATTTTAAGCAGTGGGTGTCTTGATGATGTCCAAGAAATGCTTTATATTTCAGTACCAATTATTTGATTCAAACATAGCAGAGTCAAAGATTTACTGTAACCTGGGTAAAATAATATTTTGGAAAAAAGCAACCACCCTCAAAAGTAGAACACATAAGGGTACAAGTGAATCTTTCTAAAAGTAGAATATAAATGTCTCAACACAGTAAGAAAATGACATGTTATGTTAATCAGTTTGATGAAAATATTTCAAATTGTATATGAAAACACCACACTGTACTCCATGATTGCATTAATGTACACATCTATGATTTAAATAAAAAAAAAAAGTAGAACACATAATACAATTCATAAGGAAAGTTTAACAAATACTAGCTTTAGAGTTAAGAAGATAATACAGTAACATATTGAAGATCAACCACAATGCAATATGGTAACATTCAATTTTATTCTGTATCTTTAAAAGTTTGTTTTATTTTATTATTATTGTTTTTGAGACACAGTTTCACTTGTCATCTTCAGTGGAGTGCGGTGGCATCACAGCTCACAGCAACCTCCAACTCCTGGGCTTAAGCAATTTTCTTGCCTCAGCCTCTCAACTAGCTGGGACTACAGGCGCTTGCCACTACACCTGGCTATTCTTTTTAGAGACAAGGTCTCGCTCTGGCTCAGGCTGATCTCAAACCTGTGAGCTCAGACAATCTCAAGTGCTGGGATTATAGGCATGAGCCACTGCACCGGGCCTGTATTTTCTTTTTTTTGAGACAGAGTCTCATTTTGTCACCCTCAGTAGTGTGCGGTGACATCACAGCTCACAGCAACCTCCAACTCTTGGGTTTAAGCGATTCTCTTGCCTTAGCCTCCCAAGTAGCTGGGACTACAAGCACCCGCCACAACACCCAGCTATTTTTTTGTTGTAGTTGTTGTTTGGCAGGCCCAGGCTAGATGTGAATCCACAAGCTCCAGTGTATGTGGCCAGCACCCTAGCTGCTGAGCTACAGGCGCCAAGACCTGGCCTTTATCTTTAAAGTTTAAAAACATCAACTAAAAATTGTATCTAGAGCCCATAAGGATATACTGAAGCAAGAGTAAGGCTGCTATAAGTAGTATGGCTATCCTGGGTGGACAGGACCAGTGTCCTCCAACCTGGGATTAGTTAGACACACTGTCATTACATCATCTAAAGCAGGCCAGCAACACAGTGAGATTGTCTCAAAAAAATAAAAATAAAAAAAGCAGGTGAGCAACTGTACCATACCAGCTATCAGATTTTTATGATTCATGGATTTCAATAATCCTCCCAAATAAAGCTAAATTACTTCCCGCCACCTACCCACACTCCTCAGCCCATGGAGTTGTCACACAGCCCAAGAGATGGTGAGGACAGTGGCAGGCTTTGGTACTACCTGTACATACTCAGTTTCTTCTTGATTCTAGCACCGAGCTACCTACCCTACTCCTTGCTCTAAAGGATTGTATGATTATTGGTCAAGGACATACTGACCGCCTGTTTTCTCTTGCAGTCACTGTAAGGCACACAGAAGCACCGAGGTCACACCTCTACACTTTCTCCTGCACCTGTGGCCCCAAGCTGGTAGGGTCCGTGTGTGTGTGTGGGGGGGGGTGTAAGGAAGATGAGCTTTGTCTCCATTTACAGCCACCTCTTCCCCTCCCCTACTCCCATCTATGGAAACTGTCTTCCACAAAATTTGTCCTTGGTGCCAAAATGGCCAGGGACCGTTGTCCTATGTCCATCAGTATAAACAGATGGGAAAAAACAAATTCGCTCAAATCTCTCATCCCTAAGTCTACCACGTCTTGAAGGGAAAAAACTCCCCAGAAGCCAAACAAGACACCGCCTGTCTCTGTACATGACTTCCAGATGCCACCAGACCAAGACCAGCCCCGAAGGTCCCACAGTAAACACTGGTCTCTGCACCGCTGCCTCCTCCTCCTTCTGTGGTACCTCGAGGATGCACAGCCAGTCATGGTCATCGGGCTTTGGAGCCTCTCCCGGGCAAGCTTCCCCTGAGGGAACTGAGCGGCACAGCCGCAGGCAAGTCACCACGCTTAGTCCAGCGCAGGATGAAGCCCCAATCCCACCCCTCTCAGGGTCTGGGCCACAAGAGACCACACAGGGATCTCACAGGGTCACCACAGGGCCCCACGGGGACAGCAAGGTCACCACAAGGCCCCACAGGGACTGCACAGGGTGACCATAGGATCCCACAGGGACCGCACAGTGTTACCACAGGACCTTACGAGGTCACTGCAGGGATCTCGCACGGCCACCCGAACGCCAACCAGACCAAGGGCGGGAGGCTCCGTGCCGGGCGTCCGCTCCCTCCGGGGCCTCCCCAGCCCGGCGGACCGGAGGCTGAGCCTGCGTCACCTGCGGGCACCCGGCACCACGCCGGCCGGGGAGTCCCGCAGGCCCCCACAAACCCTCCCCGAACGTGCCGCGCGGGGGAAGCCCGAGGACCGGGCGGACCCTCCCCCCGCTCCGGGGATGAGGTCATCGCCCTCCCCGCCCCCACGCTGTGGCCCAGCCTCGGCCTCCCTCCCTAGCCCCAGACCCTCCTGGGTTGAGCGAAAGAGGGCGGAAAGGGCAGGCGGGGGCTCCCCGGGCCACTGCAAACCGTCTCCCGCAGCCGCGCCCATCCAAGGATGCAGGGCGCAAACTTCCAGCGGCTTGCGGGTGGGGGGGGGCAGCCAACTGGGCGGAAACTCCGTACTCCGCGCCGATCCCAACCACAGCCTCTCCACCCTCACTCCCGTAACTCGAGAACTCTGCCCGCCCGCTGTCCAAACCTACCTGAGGTCTCACACCCACCTCGCTCTCACGCCCGCCGCTCCCGGAGCCCGGCGGCGCGTGCGGGCCGCGCGTTATATCCCGCGCCGACCGGGGGAGGGGAGGGGGCGGGCGCTGCTTCAGAATAAGAGTCCCTGGCGGGAGGGAAGGGGCGGAGGAGGCGAGTCGCGTGGCCCCTCCCAGCCGGGCCCCGCCCTCTGCATCGCGCGGGTCTCGGGACCCTTCTCCGGGCTTCCCGGAACTTTCCGGAAGAATCGGTAATGAGAAAGAATTTAACTTTTTTCCTAGGCCAAGAGAAATGATTTTTTCATTGCTTTTCCTTTACAGACCCCAATAAATGGATGTAGTGGGAAAGGAAGCAGCCACAAGGCGTAAAACTGCGAGTGGAGGAGGAGGGAGGGGTGCAGGTACTGAGAAAAGTGTGTGCAGCATTTAAAAAAGAAAAGCACAAATTTTCATGGGGTATGTTTGCTTTCTAAGGAAGAAAAAGGATAATGACTAGATTTCATTGATTGGTTTAACTCTGTTCTGTGTATCAGTAAGTTAGCTCAGGACCCCTTAGGGTTAGGGTGAGGGACTGTGCCCATCCCTAGATCCTCTCCTGTCATAAAACCCCTGGAAGCCCTGAGTCACTTGTTTTGATCTTCTAAGGTCAAAAGTGTTTTAAAGGAGGAAATGGACTCATTAACTCCAGAATTAATTACCTACCTAAAATTTGTGACAAATTGTGGATTAGCCCTAGATCCAGATCACCAACTTTTCCTTTCACAAACTCAGCTCAAGACACCTTAGTTCTGTGTAGGACCCCATAGCAGCTGACCTGTTTCTCCAGCCAGAGCTGCCCTCCTTGACTATTGGGACCAAATCTTTTGCACACAATAATTTCTCAATAAAATGAATTCTGTATGCATGCATGAACAGTAACTAACATTTTCGGAACCTATTGTTGTATGAGGCCATGTCTGTAAATTATTCACCAAGTAAGTGCCAACAAATGCCAACTAGATTTGAACAGCCCATAGACCATGTGTTTAAATGCTTTAGTACTGTGAGTTTATCCTACCTTCATTACCGGTATCTTACAATAGCGTTTCTGGGTTTCTTTATGTCTTTCTCATGCACATAGAAATATCTTTGATTTTTAAATGAATAATGATGTATGTGGAATACTTAACAATAAACTATAAGTGAATGGCTCCCTGTAATTCTATTCCCAGAGATAAACATTGTTAACAGCCTAGAGCATACTCTTTCCCACTTTTGTATGTATAAACATATGTTTAAAACAGCTTAGATCATTGTTTATATATAATTTTGTAACCATTTTTTTTAACCTAACAATATACTATGTAGTCATCTTCCTAGGAATAATGCAAAGCAACAACATCTAATTTTTGCGAGTAACAGGCCAACATCTCACTGGCTTGGGGGTGGGGAAATGTTTTCGATGTGAAAACCTCTTTTTCTATTCTGATTTTCTAGTAGCGCTTCTGTTCTAATACTCTTGCACTGTTTCACTTTGTCTTTCTTTGAATTTTTAGTTTGTTCATTCCCATGTCAAGTGGCTAGGGCAGCAATGACACCATTGCTGTGACCTTGAAGAAAGAGCCATGATGACAGTTAGGGCTTAGGGTCTGTGCCATTAGCTATGGATTTCCCACAATAATGGAATTAATCTTAGGAAGTTTTAAATTACAGTTTTTAAATTCTGTGATTTTATGAATTAGGAGTGCATTCTCAGCATAAGCTTCAGTTACCAGCCTGCTAGTGTCACCTGTCATGCGAAAGAGTGGGGATGAAACAGGCAGGGAGAGGGCAGGTGTGAGAAAGCACCCCACTTCCTCTGCTCTCAAGAGGCAGCAAAAGGAGGATCCATTTGATCCATCTCAGCCCACCTATTGGCCCCTGAAAGCAGCATTCGTACTTCATTTTCAGAGCTGAAATCCAGGAGGATTTAAGGCACTGCAGCAAAAACCTGAATATTTTAATATTTTCAACTTTAAAGTTTTATGCACAAAGTGTGGGAGGTGTGGATACATCTCAGCCATCTCCTTGGACAAGTCCAAGAATTGCTAAAACTATCAGGAGAAGAGCTGATGAGAATTCCTGCCAAGTTCTAAGAATACTCCATCCTCCCCTGCACACTGAAGATTCTGATCAATAACCTTCTCTTTAGATTGTTACTTCTTCATTCTTCCTTAGCTAAAACCTAAGGGTCTACGGTTTACAAGTAAGATGTAAGGGGTAGACACTGCCCAATACACTTCCTGCTTGTATATTTCTATCACAGAGTCTGCTTCCCAGGAAACCTACACTGCATTGTTACCACTGTATGTTATTTAATGTATATGATATTTTGCATAGAAAATATATTTCATTTTCCTTGTGCTTAGAAATAAAAATTAACTCATGTAATAAAATTTGTCAGTTGTTTCCATTAAAAAAAAAAAAAAAAAAGCACCAACCCTGAATCCACATGGCTGCTTTAGGACCCTGATTCTGTTGCTTACTTGCTGTATACCCTTGAAACAGGTAAATTTCTATAATGCTTCAGTTTCTCCCTCTATCGAATGGGGTTGCTAACAATAGTACCAAATGTCCATTAGAAATCTACTACCACAAATCTACATTGCTTATCCATGCTCTTCTAACTTAAGAATTAAGGCCAAAATCCATATTTTCATTTCTTTTACTTATATGTAGCAGCAAAAAAGTGTTGATATTTTCTTCAAGCATTTTGCTTAAAGTAATACTTTAATGAAAATTACCAAAATTTGAGATTTTCTTAACAGATTCTTAGCTTCCAGTGTGGCCTCTTTTCTATTTCTCAGAGTGCTTAATGGTATATACAACAGGTGTTCTGATATCAATTCAGTGTCAAGATCTATTTGCTTCTGGTGTTTTGATATTATTTTTAAACCCTTGTTGACTTAGTCTTGCTATCTTTTTAAAAGACACAAAATCTTGGCTGAATGGCCCATTTCTTCTAGTGCAGAAATTACCTTTGCAAGGGCTCCCAACTATACTGAGCCAGCATGAAGAAGACCAGGGCACTAACAGTAGAATAATTACACACTAAATTTTACATTATAAAATTACATTAATGTATACATTATACATAGAGATTTTACCTGATGTTGGTTCCCACTAATGTTATTTTGGGAAAAATGTTTCTTAGAGTAGAATGCTTAAGATCAGCTTTTATTCCATTCATTTTAAAAATAAGCACCTTTTAAAAATCTTGGACTCCTTTGGATTTGGACTTTGTAGTTAAGTGTAATATATTACATGAAACACATTTGTCTCCCTATCAGCAGTCACAAATTATTTTAACAAGTGAGAATTTTTTTTTTTTTTTTGAGACAGAGTCTCACGTTGTTGCCCTCTTATAGAGTGCTGTGATGTCATTACAGCTCACAGCAACCTCAAACTCCTGAGCTCAAGCAATCCTCTTGAGTAGCCAGGACTATAGGGGCCTACCACAAATGCCTGGCTGGTTTTGTTTTGCTTTTTAAGTAAAGACAGGGTCTCACTCTTGCTCAGTCTGGTCTCAAACTCCTGAGCTCAACAGATCTACCCACTTTGGCTTCTGAGAGTGCTGGAATGACAGGCATGAGCCACTTGCACACAGCTCAAAAGTGAGAAACTTTTAAAAATTAATGTGTGGGTCTTCTAGGCTAATAGGCTAATCACCCCACATCACTTGATCATGAATACCATTTGGGATGGAGGGAAAGAGCAAACCTCCAAGGACAATTCATACTTTTGGCATAAAACACATTAATGTATCCCTTGGGCCAAGATAATGTTTATGGCTCTTTGATTTGTACGTAATGTTTTATTAAGAAAAGGGAGAAAGGGCTCGGCGCCTGTGGCTCAAGTGGCTAAGGCGCCAGCCACATACACCTAAGGTGGCAGGTTCGAATCCAGCCCGGGCCTGCCAAACAACAATAATGGCTGCAACCAAAAAATAGCCGGGCGTTGTGGCGGGCGCCTGTGGTCCCAGCTACTTGGGAGGCTGAGGCAGGAGACTCACTTGAGCCCAGGAGTTGGAGATTGCTGTGAGCAGTGAAGCCATGGCACTCTACCCAGGGGGACAGCTTGAGGCTCTGTCTCAAAAAAAAAAAAAAAGAAAAGAAAAGGGAGAAAGGATGAAGAAAAAAGAAATGGAACAGTTTGTACTTGCATAGATGTGACTGGAGTCCAGCAGACATAAAACACTGGGTCACACAGAACATGACAGTGCCCGCTTGCTCTGAAAGGTACAATCTCGCACCTTCAAACAGCTAAGCCAGGCTAAGTTAAGGCAGCTTCCAGGCATGTCCTGCTTGATCCACAGAAGAACCTGACTCATCACTCAATCCCCTTTTCCAAATCAGACAGGTTACGCCAGCTATGACAGAATCATCCAGATTCCATGTGGATTACTAAAGAGGCAGCATTAAAGGGAAGAATTTCCCTTTTTGTGTGAGTCCCCTGAATAAATGGTAAATATTATCATCAGTTGACTGCTTAGTTTAACTTTATCCTACATGAGAAAAACCTTAAGCCATGTTTTATTAATATAGTGGTTGATGACAGACAATATGGCATAATTATTATTAGAGTTATACTTATCTCATTTTATATCACATATATAATTATGATATTAACATATGTATACACACATTTATATCAATCCCAATAACAATTCACAGAGTTACTGGTAAGATGATGCATAACTTCCTCAGCTGATTCTCTTAACACTTATCTCTGATGACATCTTAACATCTTCCTAGTGTTCACACAGAAAACACACAGTTTGGCTATTACTGCTGCTCCCAGAAACACAGTCTCGCCTCTTTAAAAGCCAAGCCCTCTTCACATTATTACCTCTATTTTTGCAAAAGGTCTCATTAGAGATTGATTTATTGGCAACAGGTACACGCATGTTTTGGCCCATTGTTGCACTCGGTTCATTAGCTTACAGCTTATAGATGGTAACAGTATAATTCCATCTTCCTTTGTGGGTGGTACAAGTAGGAGCTTGATGTAACTTTGGTGCCATTGTTCCCTTGTTTGCCCAATGTCAGATGCTGAACAAAACCTTGTGTCCTAGCAATGAATAAACTGGCCTGACAAAACTTTTCCTCTTAAACTGACTCCATTTTAGAGAACACAGGCACAGTCATCAGCATCATGGAGGAATGAATTTTGGATTCTGACACCTGCCTCATGGTCATATTATGAACAAAAGGCTGGACATGTGCAGCCTGAGCAGAGTGTGGTGGGTAGGGACACACTGGATTTTCTAGGCCATTTGGTATTATTTAAAGAGATAACATTGGGGAAAAATAAGAGAAGTTAAAGGATACTAGCAATGTTTACATTTCTTACAACAAGGGTGAAAATAGATGAGGACAGTTGGGGTTTTATGAAGTGCCTTTGTCCATAATCTTAGGCACAGGCTTGTGCCTTAGATTACGGACAAAGGCACTTCATAATCATAAACACTATGATCAGGTACATAATCTTGGCCAATGGTACTTTTGGCAACCCACAGAAGAAACTTATTTTTAGTAAATTCAGAAGGAAAAAAAGGAATGTAGATGAATACAATAAGTATGAATATAACAATAGTGACTGTGTAATAAAAAAATCTATCCTGGATTCTATTCATTTTAAATAATACAACTGTAAAATATAAATCTATCTTTTCTTTTTCATGGAGAAAGCAACCTACAAAGGCAAAAGTGCCTGAGGCCCAGGAAGGTCACTTGCAGTCCTGATCTCAGAACGCTGGCATCCATCTGAGCCCTTGACCTGCTCCTTTCATTAGATATAGACAAGTCACACCACCTATTCTCCATTCACAATTGTCTTCCATGTGAACACAGATCAGTAGGCGTCACAGGTTTTCAAAAGCAGAAAACACGGTCTCATGTTCTCAAGCTCTTTATAATCTAAGTGAAGAGACAAAAATCAGCTGTTAACAACAGGTGCTTTGCAGTTATTCATTCATCTGGACGTTTCTTTTACAAGTTAATTACTCATAACTCCCTTGTGAACAATCTGCACATCTGGGAAAATAAAACTGCCCACTGAAAGCATATCGCTAGAGTGTAGGTGAACAGAATAGTTAATTCATTTCCATACCCTTAAAAGGCCTAACAAAAATCCCTGAAGCACTGAGAAGTTGGACCTTGAGTCTGAAGAATGAGTTGGCGGCATCAGGTTGAAGGCTTCAGCCAGGGCAGAGGTGTCTCCAAGTTAGCACCTGGCTCTTGACACTACCAGGTTACCCACTCACCCCACTTCACCCCAAGCTCTCCCCTGATCTGGAGTCACTTGACCTTGTCTGCAAAATGCTCTACTTCTCAGTTGTTAAGTGCCTAAAGATTTCCTTTTCAACTTCTTTGTACTGAAAAGAACGCACTTTTGCCACAATAAAATAAAATAAGATAAAATAAAAATCCAAAACTAAACAAAAGCTCTGTTTGGTCAAACACTTCCTAAGCCAGGTTCTTCATGATTGCATACCCCTTTAGACTTTCAGCGTAACAAAAGATCTCACTAGGCCCTGAGTCCTCTTGGAAGTGAGGTTTTGAGGCAAAAGTCCACTAATCTCAATGTCTCCTTTATTCAGGGAGAGGTTGGATGACTTGATCTCTAAAATTCTCTCCAGCTGGTTGGTTCTGGCACAGGGCTAGTGTGGCCCACCCCTATTTGGTGCAGGGTATCTGTAGCCACTCTTCAGAGAGATGCTGAGTATTACTGCACAGAGCACAGGTCAACACAACTCCGAGCAATGAGAAAGTTACTAAAACTTCTCTTTATACTTACTCCCATCTCTCCTTTAAATTTTCCTATCTGTGTGCGTGTGCTAGTGTGGGTGCGTGCACGTGTGTATACTTTGGGCAAGTTATGTAACCTCTGTGTGCCTGTTTCCCCCCCTGGAAAAGGGAGGGCCATACCACTGCAGGTCTGGCAGATTGCTGCAAGGATTAAATGAGAGGCTGGGAGGCATTCAGCATGGAGCACCTGGTGCCAGTAAGTTCAGCAGAGTCTACTGTTATTACCCAGAAACATGGCCACTGCCATCAGACAGTTAATATTCTCAGTAGCTAGCTAGATGAAGCAGATGGTAAGGTATCGCCCTGCCTAGATCAAGAACATAGATTAGAGCGTAAAGCTCCTTCAGACTCTTACGGTCTGCCATAACAGGAGTGTCAGACACATGGGGCAAGTTCACGGTGACTGTAGCCGCACATGACAGGAAGGGCTACAGGCGACCCCTGGGAGAAAACATCCACCAGGGATTTCAACGCTATCTTCAACAAAGCAGGTGACCTTGCCATTAACTTGCTGTGGGACCTTTACAATTCGCTTCAAGTGCAGGGTCTCAATATTCCAATCTGCATAACAATAAGGGGTTAGATGCAATTATAGCTAACATTCTATAATTACTAAATAGTTATCATAAACCACCACAGGAAATTCTATAAAGATAAATTTCTTTCCTTCTCTGCTACTTTTTGACATCTAGGATAATGTGCAAAAAATAATTTGCACATTATTCTAACTCTCAATTAATTTTCCCCTGTAAATGGAATAATTCAATCAAGCCAATTTATGCAAAGTGCTTTCTAAGCACTCAGAAGTCTTTTTAATTACTCCCAGTAGGTTGAATGTCCTCTCTGAGCATGGAGATTAGAATCTGAGCTCTCCAGACCCAGGCTAGTTCCCGGGTGCTCTGAGCAATTCCTCTGTAAGTTGAAGCCGCCCCTGCCACTTTCCGGTCACTTTGTGTTGTCCAGATCTTCATGGAGGGACCCAGGGAAATGGTCCCAGAGCCTGTGTAGTTACATTTTTTTGTTCCTGTTTTTCTCTCTAAAGAACTACAGCTAGCTTTGCTATTTTTAAATCATTGACATATTAAGTCAGTAAATAAAGCAGTTCTATAAATGGTAAAGTCTGTTAAAAAATTATTAACTACCCAAACAGAACTCTGTGACTTATATTTGCTATACAGATAAACTCTGAAGCCTCAGTTCTTTCTTTTTTTAATTTTTAAAAAATTATTATGGGTACATAATAGCTGTATATCTTCATAGGGTACATCTGAATTAACCAAATCAGGGTAACTGGGGTACTCAATCAGGCATTCAACATTCCTAATTCGTTTTTTAGTATTTTAAAGTATACCTTAATTTCTTTCTGATTATGGTCATTTTGCTGTGCATTAAATCTTGTTCATTCTGTCTAACTACCTATCTACGTATGATTGTACTCCTTAACATAACGCCCGTTTATCCCCCACTCCCTGCTACCCTTCCTCAGTTCTTTCTGATTCTGGAAACTGCCTCTTGCCTATTAGCTTTTTAAATCATTTTTTAAAGAAAGGTGTTTATTATATAACATGCAAATAATCAAGATGACAAAACAACCCACATGCATAATACATTACCACTGTTACTTTCTCCATGTTCTTTTCTAGTCTACAAATAGCATATAACTTTATAAGATAACTATTATGTCATCTACCGTGTTTTTTTTCCTTCAAAGTCTTTTTTTTTTTTTTTGAGACAGAGTCTGACTCTGTCACCCTGGGTAGAGTGTGGTGGTGTCATAGCTCACAGCAACCTCAAACTCCTGGGCTCAATTGATCCTCTTGCCTCAATATCCTGAGTAGCTGGGACTATAGGCAACTGTCACAACGCCCAGCTAGTCTTTCTATTTTTAGTAGAAATGGGGTCTTGCTCTTGCTTAGGCTGGTCTCCAACTCCTGAGCTCAGCTGATCCTCCTGCCTGAGCCTCCCAGCCTCCCAGAGTGCTAGGATTATAGGTGTGAGCCACCACAGCAGGCCTTTTTCTTCAAAGTCTTAATCATTACTACTTTTAATTGCTGCAAAATATTCTATTGTTGAGATAAGGAAAGTTCTAGTTCTGGACCGCAGGTTTTTTTGTTTTTTGAAATTGTAAAAAAAAGCTACATGAGGGGTGGTGCCTGTGGCTCAAAGGAGTAAGATGCTGGCCCCATATGCTGGAGGTGGCAGGTTCAAACTCAACACTGGCCAAAAACTGCAAAAAAACAAACAAACAAACAACAACAAAAAAACAGCTACATGGAACATTTTCAGGCTTTTATATTTTTTCTTCTTTTGAATTACTTCCTCAGAGAAAATACTGAAAAGTATGATTTTGGGGTCAAATCCCCTTTTTATAGCTCTTAACATCTATTGCTAAATTGCTTTTTTAAAAAAATGGATCAATTTAGGAAGCATTACCAGGATGCATGGTCATTAAAAATGTTTATGAATGTGGGTGGCACCTGTGGCTCAAAGGAGTAAGGCGCCGGCCCCATATGCCAGAGGTGGCGGGTTCAAACCCAGCCCCGGCCAAAAACCACACACACAAAAAATAATGTTTATGAATGTTTTCTCATAAGCCTGACATTTTTCTGAAGAGTGATCAAGATGGCTTATTAAACAGAGTTTTACATTTAAATTCAAGGGAGGGAGTATTTTTAGAATCAGATGCACTGTATTCCAAGATCGCCCAATGAGGGTCTGTCTTTGAGTGCCTTGGATTCTTCTTTGCTATCATCCACTCAGCTCACCACCAAACTCTTCTGCCCACTAGGCAGCATTCTAGTAGTTTCCAACCCAAGTGTGGGCTGTCTGTGTACTTTGTGTGGGAACAGAGGACTGGATTCATTCACCTGCCAACAATTTAGCATTATTGAGGATTTAAAAAATTCCTACCCAGGGCAGGACACAGTGGCTCACACCTGTAATCCTAGCACTCTGGGAGGCCTAGGCAGGTGGATCCCTTGAGCTCAGGAGTTCAAGACCATCCCGAGCAAGAGTGAGACCCCCCCCCCCTGTATCTACTAAAAATAGAAAAACTAGCTGGGCATTGTGGTGGGTGCCCATAGTCCCAGCTACAGGGGAGGCTGAGGCAGGAGGATCACTTCAGCCTAGGAGTTTGAATTTGCTATAAGCTATGATGATGCCACGACCCTCTAGCCTGGGTGACAGAGTGAGACTCTGTCTCAAGAAAAAAAAAATTCCTACCCAGGATGATGCCTCATATTTATTCCTAACTGTGGACACAAGTGAACTGATTTCTTCATTAATGGAAATAGATTCTCAATGTTGGTTTTGTGGCACAAGAAAGGTGTTTCTAATTATGTTTAGGCGTATCCTGAAATAATTCTTATACATCTCTGTTCTCCTCCACCCGTACTTCAAAAAAAGTGTCAAACTAAAACCAATGCTAATCCATTTTATTAGTAACAAATGTTATTTACCACTTTGGAGAGTTTGGAGTATGGCACTCACAACTTCTCTACACAATTTGCCAAAACTGACATCTTCAGAAACTACAGGTATATTTAAATTAGGTGCTTTGTCTAATGGATATTTAAGTAATATGTTAAAAATATTCTCAAAGGACACAATTACAACATATCTGAATCATGTCTGGTTTAAGACATTTTGTAGGTTCCTGGAAACCCCCATCAACTTCAGCTAAAAGTTTCATGAACTATACATACGTAAAGGGGATGCTATGGTGCTTCTAATATACAGCTGGCGTTTTCTATAAATACTTATTATTGCAGCTGCCACTAAAGGAATTTCTGAACATCTCTTCAGACACACATTTAACAAAAAGCCAACATAAAGGCAAAGATATAGTTTGTATTTCTCACTCTGGCTTAAAGAGTAGAGATACTGTTCTCCTGGTATATTTTGTATAAGCAAGCAAAACAAAAATGCTCTGCCATTTTTTTCTCTGCCTATTTTTACTCTCCCGGATCACCCTGAATCCCTGACACACTTCTATTCTGAAACACTTTGGTGCTGACTTCCTTATTTGGTTGCTGGAACTGCTCTTTGTCTTGCTCAAACATTCTGCTAAGCTTGCAGCCTCCTCCTCCTGCCCCTGCCCACTGCCCCCCCTTACACACACACACACACACACACACACACACACACACAGAGATCATTCTGACTCAAGCCTCCTCTGCAACTTGCCAGCCAGCCCCCATCAGTTGTGCCCATTTAAGGAGTACCTTTTTGAAATCATGAGCAACCAGAGAGCTTCCAACTGTGTGGAAGGACTGCTTAGCTACACACACTGAAAGTCACCGCAAAGCGCATACTGCACACAGCTGCCCTCCTCACACAGCAGGGAATGTGTTTAAAAACACACACACATACACACAAAACAGACAGACAACCAAAAACAAAAGCAAAACTCTAGGCTGTGTAATTAGCAGTTACTTTGGTCCTTAGTGCGCTGGCGCTAACATTTGTCTGACTGGTTTTGTTTAGTTTTTAACTTCCTCCAATCTAATGCTTTAAAGATACTTTTAACACAGCCCTGGATGGATATGCCAATGACTTCACTCAAGGTCCTGAAGTAAAGGACACACACCTTCAACAAACACTGTGCTCTTTGCTCTCTGCAAAGAGAAGATGATTTTCTGGTTTCTCTGCTCAGCTGTGTGTGGGCAAAGCACAGATCTCTGAATTCCCTATTTAAGAAAGAAGTGGCAGTGGCCCATCCAGTAAAACAGAGGCAATGTTTCCTCACATATAAACAATTGAGAAATTCCTCAGGCAAGCACAGAGCCTTTTGGATCCTGGAAGAAAGTGGACGGTGGTATTTATGCTGTCAAATAAACACATCATCCACACTCATGAGGCAGATCTGAAACAACAAGCTGAACAAAGCAGTTTTCAAGTTTTTAATCCTTTTGCAATTAGCTCTTGTCTAGCCCAACTGGAAAATTAAGGGTCAGCTATTTTCCCAGAAGAAAGTATCCTTAAGTGATTAAATATCCACAGTTTATTCTCAACATTTGCTCTGAAAAAAACTAGAGCTTGTTTTCAGAGTTAAGTAATATAAACATACAGGATATCCTATCACTCGATATTATTTCTCATTTAGCCACTGAACACAGCAGCACCTTCCCTGGTCCCTTGTGCTAATTTCTGATGCCCAGACGCTGGCTCAGACACTGCAGCAGGCCTTGAGATTGCTGCTTCAGTTCCACAAGAAGTAGAGCAGAGTCTGAACAAGGCACGCTCTCTCCCTGCTCATTACCAATCAGCAGGATTTGCTTTGTGTTCACCATGGTGACCGATGTAGAAATAGTGTTCAACTTACGAAATTCCCAGTATATTTACTCTCTTTTATTTAGGGCAGTATTAGATTCGCTCAGATGGATTCTGGTTGGAAGAAGACTCAGATCCTTCTCGGATATAGGCAGAATATAAATCATAAATATACTTTCAATTCTTTCCACTGGTTATAACCTCAATCCATCTGTATGTGCCTTACAATGTGGCTTATGGGTCCAAACTTGTTTAGAACACATGAAAGTCGGGACTTTTATACATTTCTGTATTTCATTCTATTGGAGTAGCACTGAGTAGCCCTGAACAACTCTGCCAAAAGAAAGTGCCTGCAAAACTGAAACACAGTCACAAGCACCTACACATCTGAGAAGAGACACTGAGCAAACCCTGCCTGAGTTAATTTAAAAATATTTATGTTTACTAATTCATTTTGTTATTGATAAGAAAAGTGGCAGCACTCACCAAAAAACTTAAAAATGTGTTGTTTTATAGAATAAAAATTGTTTTTGTTTTTAGAGACAGGATCTTCCTCTGTCACTCAGGCTACAGTTTCCTGGTGTCATCACAGCTTACCTCAAATTCTTGGGCTCAAGCGAGCCTCTTGCCTCAGCCTCCCAAGTAGCTGGGACTATAGATGCCCGCCACAACACCTGGCTAGTTCTTCTGTTTTGGGTTTTTTTTGTAGATACTATGTCTTGCTCTTATTCTGCCTGGCTTCTGACTCCTGGCCCCAAGAGATCGTCCCACCTCAACCTTCCAAAGTGCTAGGATTACAGGTGTGAGCTGCCGTGCACAGCCAGCTTTGCCACTTCTGAGGAAGGCATCTCGTCCTATGACTCTTACTTTCTGTGTCTATAAAGTGCAGACCTCATTTTAAATCAGAATCCCAATGTGGTTAGGGACCAACATTCCCAACAATCCCAACAGAAACTGTGCAGTTGCCCCAAACCAACCATACAGCTGCTCCTTAATGCCTTTCCACGCTTGCCGGCCCTGTTGCGCTGGGAGACAGACTGGGTTCATGAATTGAAGGACTTGGAATTTGAGAGTTCTTAGTGAAAAAAAAAAATCAGGAACAGCTAAATTAAAAATGGTTTCAAATAATTTCCCCAAATCTAAACTCCTCAACTCTTAGAAGGAGAGTTACTGGTTCTTATATTCTTGGTTTGTGGTTTTTATACTAATAATTCTCAAACTAAGACAGAATCACAGACCCAAACTTTCTCTTAGCATTCTTAGGATCACTGTCAAACTTTTTGAGAGTGGTTTGGAACATCTCAAAAATACATGCAAAACCTATTATTGAAGGCTCTAAACACATTTTTTATTGTTGTTGCTTCATACCACTCTCACTGTACTCAATTTGGAGTTTTCTTCAACTTGGGTCTTTGCTCCCTTTCCCTCCCTTGGCTCAGGGGCAGCTGAGGGATGCTGTGAGGTTCTACAGGGAGGTGGGTCTTCGGGCTGTGGGAGCAGGCTCTGAGGCACATGCTATTGGTTATGACAACAGCTTTTATAAAGCTAAAGGAATGATGTAGGGGGACAGGAGTCCAAATATTATCTAGATCAAGATTACCATTTAAAATATGGTATACATGATTGTACTACAGCAGACCCTCTGTGAGGTGACCACCAGAAGAGCTGTAACAAACTGGTCAACACACGGAGGTGCTCACATAAGGAACTAGGCCTACTGGGCTGACATGGACACAGGTGCATGTGCCATCTGTGAACATTAATTATGTCAACTTGAGGAGGTGATCAGCTATGCAGGTTCCACTGCATCAACTTTCTTCTGTTATAACTGCCTTGCTCTGAAGCAGGGAAGCAGGAAAGTTTCCCATAAAAAGACCTTCTTTTTATATCCCTGTGTACCCAGGAAAATGTTGGACCTGATGGAGTGAGGAGAGCAATAACTTGGTAGTGAGAAGGCAGATTAAATTCTATGATTCCACTAAAACTGATAATATTTTCATCATGTCTTCTTTTCCTTATCTTCTACAGGCCTGAGTCTTTACTTGGCATTAGAATATTTGAGGAAAAAAATACACTGTTTGGATCTGCATATGTGAAGTAGGAAATAGATTCTAATTCATTTTTTTCCCAAAAGGAATCTTTTTATCTTTTTGGAGCCTGAGTCTCACTTTATCGGCGTAGGTAGATTGCTATGGCATCATCATAGCTGACAGCAACCTCAAACTCTCGGGCTCAAGTGATCCTCTTGCCTGGGCCTCCCAAGTAGCTGGGACTACAGGTGCCCATCACCACGCCCAGCAAGACAAGCTCTCTAGCTTAGGCTGGTCTTGAACTCATGAGCTCAAGCAATCTGCCTGCCTCAGATTACTTTTTTCAAAAGAAAAAAAAATGCAGACTTAAAGAACCGTAGGGAGATGAACCCATGTGCACTGCATTCCTCTGGGGAGGCCCCTCCCTGCCAGACAATTCTTTCCTTCTGAGAGCCTGGCATTCACTGATCCATCTATGGGGGGATAAGGGGTGAGAATCAGGGCAAGTCTTAGGCCTCACTCCAATTATTTCCACATCCATATTGATACTCCAGGTTTAGATGGGGAAAGAATGAAAAAGGTTGCCATATGTGTCCCTACATTGTTTTAAATGCAAAAAGAAATGCAGACACTCACATTTACCCTACAAGCTCAAGTTAAAGTGTGTAATTGAAAGCTGATCCCTAACCTTGACTCTGACCCTAAATGCTCAGCAAGGAGGCCTAATCTAGTACATGCCCCATCTTCATTTTAACAGGTCTTTGAAACCATTGGTGAAATAACTTAAAGGACTTGGAAAAAATGGACTTGGACCCACACTGATGTAAATTATTGGTCATTTATTCTCACCTGCACAGGGGGCCGTTGTCCTAAGACAAACAGCCCCGAAGTGCAGGGTGCCATCGGCAGGGTTACAGTTTGGGTTTACAGTTTAGTTATCAATGGTCACAGCTTGGGTGGTTGTAGTTATGGTAGCAATGGTTACAGTTCAGATAGCAATAGTTACAGTTTGGGTTTACAGTTCAGGTATCAATAGTTATAGTTTGGGTAACAATGGTTACAGTTCTGTTCCTGGCAACCCTAGGGGGAAGAAGAGGGCCTGGGAATGGACTGAGAAGCTTGTTCTTTGCCACCCTGGCGGGGGCATGGGAACAGGCTGGGTTACAACATTGGGAAGAGCTACAGAAATGTTCCCTGAGATGGAAAATCTCTGCAAATTAGCACGTAGGAGAGAGGGTGTGACCTCAGGCACCTGTATTCCCCTCAGTATCTGGCAGGACTTGGCTGCTGTCCCCAACACTTCCTTGCTGAAATTCCTGCCAAACTCTGATCACAGATGCCACTCCCGTGGTGTATCCACACAAATCAGCTCTGTGCCCCAGACTCTGTAATTCACCGTAAGTTCTATGTACATAGCATTTGACAAACCAACTTCACGAAAAGGGAAATGGAAAGCAGGGACTTGATCTTCTTCCTTAGGAGGATGACTAAACATTAAATATGTGTTTAGTCTTAACCTTTCTTCTGAGTTCCAGAAGTATCTTTCCAAACGTGTACTGAGTATGTCCACCTAGCACCCTGAATGCAAGCTCAAAACTGAACTACTCTTCCCGATTCCACTCTGAGTGCTCCGGCCTGAACGCCTACTCAACATCTGCACTGTTACAATTACTCCCTCACTTGTTTCCCTTCACCCCTAACTCCTATACAGAGTTAGTTCCCTAAAATATGAAGCTTGTTTGATAACTCCCGTTTTACTTTGTAGAGGTGCCTACATGTCCTGCTCCTTCACTGGAAGAATAGAAAAAGTGCATGATGAATTAAACAGTGAAATACTGTCAAGAAATAAGAAATTTAAGGAAGGGTAGGGACCAGAGGCACGGAAAGCTGCTTTGCCCTCAGGGAACATTCCAGAAGCTAGAGAATGAGCTTCAGGTTTCATGACTTCACCAAGACAAGAGTTAGAAGAGGAAACCTGGGCTGGCCAGGGTGAGGAGTCTGATGATCACAGACCTTCCCCATAATGTTGGGCTCTTCACTGCAGGGCAGGCCTGAAGCTAAAGCCACCCCACACACCCCCAGCTGGGGCACAGGGGAAGTTACCTCAGTTCAGAAGAGAAAACCTGTCCTGAGAAGGTGAAGGACAAGCGACCTCCTCACAGAGTTACAGCCCAAGTTCCCATCTTTAGGACAATTAAACAAGTGAACAACCAGAAACAACTAGCCCCAGTCCTTGAATTTAGTTTAGAACAGTCCCAGACAGGTATCTGTTTAGACTTCAGGCAGAATAAGTGAAGTCTCCCCTCATCACAGGCCTCCAAGAAACATGAATTTCTCATCACAGGCCTCTCACAAACATTAATTTCCTAAAGAACACTATTGGCTCACAGTTAAGTAGATAAATAAAATAAAATCACTAGGGACTCCAAGACCAAACAGCAGAGTAATGACCAAAGAGACCCACAAACACTTCTGATACTGGGCTGACCAGACTGAGGATATGTAAAAACAACACTGTGCTTAAAGAAATGAGAGACTATTGTCCTTTCATTGCCTGGTTCAGAAAGTCTTGGTTGTACCCCGTGTGCCTCCTGTGAGACTCGCCCAGCATCTCCTCACCCACCCACTGTCACTTCTCACCCTTCCTATTTTCACACATATTAACATATTTCCCCTTCTGTTCTTAGGGTCTTACTGGGGTTGTGTTATGTTACAGAAACGTTTTGTTTTTCTCACTGCACTTGAGCTCTTGAAACCCTAAAGCTTCTCTTTTAAGAAAGCACATGTCTGAATGTGTCCCTCGTCCTGCGCACAATTTCTACACCATGACCAGCCAAAGAGGCCTGCTGAGTTGGGCTCCCCTCCACGACTCCCCTCATTAGTCTATGGGCTCCCAAACACAAGCGTGGCTGAGGATAGCATGGGGCTCCCAGCTTCCTGTGGCCCCAACTCTCTCTGCAAACCTGTCCTGTCACCTTCCTCACTGCCCCCTGCAAGGTCCACACTTGTTTTTCTCCTCTAACTTTTGCTCCATCTGTGTTTCAGAGTGTTCGTCCCTTCCTCCTGCTCACTCAAGAATAAGGTAACTGGTTTTGTTTCTGGATCCCACTGGGCATCACCCTGCACTGGGTTTACCTGCCGATGGTCAGCACTGGGCAGGCACATCTCAGCCACCAGTGCCAAGACCTGCAGGCACATGTGTATTCTCAGCGTGCACCGGCTGAGGGTATGTGGAACTATGCGTGTATACATGTGTGTGGGTGCATATGTATAAGCACACATATATGTATGCATGTATGCATGCACACCTATGTGTATACACACATACATACACATGGGCACCTATATGTAGATACATATGTACACACATGTGTGTTTATGTATGTACGTGTGCATCTACACGTGTGTGCAACTATACAAATACACAAATGTACACAGACACACATCCTGCCAATCTTCCTGTAAGAGCCAGGAAAATAAGAGCAATGTCAAAGAAATGTTTACTTTAAAGAAATGTTTTTCAAATCTAGTGCTTGATAGAAATGATCTACGTTAGATGGCTAATTCTCTGAGCAGAAGGGAAGCTGTCTACATTAAATTTTTACTCCTTTAAGATCAATAATAAGAAGTGAGTGGTAGCCTGATTCTGTATGTTAAAAATGGCAGGTGCCTAGGTTTCAAAGGACCACACAATGAACATTTACTAAACATCCACTGTGTTGTGCTGGCCCCTAGGCCGGGTGCAGCAAACACAGGAGCTGAATTCTGCCTTCTAGAGAAGCAAAGAGAGGCCATCTCCTGTCATACTAAGGTGCTAAATGCTGTAACTTACCAGGCAGGGAATAGATAAGGCCAAAGCAACAGCCCCTGTGACTAGGGGAGAGGAGGAAGCCCCCCACAGAGGTCTCCACAGGATGAGTGGGGAGGGGTAGGCAGGAGCACCCCAATTTGCAGAGCCACCTAGCGTGGAGCAGGTGCTTGTGCAAGAGCCCTGCATGCTCTCAAGTGACAGTTGAACACAGCCCCAAAAGGAATTCAGGCAAGTTTCAGCATTGGATCAAATGGGAAAAGGAAAAAGTGCTTCAGGCCCGAAACGGGGGAAAAAATTCTTAAATAGTCTTTACTTTTCCTACTTTTATCTCTGTGTTTCCTTCCAACCAGTACCAGTGCTCAAGTCCCTCTTGCCTTAAAGTAAAACCTCCTTGAATCTCACACTCTGTAAAGCCACCGTGTACAAAGAGACTGAACTTTAAAACCTGGAGATTATGCCAAAAAAAACTGTTTGTCCTTCCTGGGCTGGCCTCTGAGTCCTCCCCTGAGGGGAGAGAAAGCAGCTGGTATCAGGCCTCAGCTCTGAGCTGTGGAGTGCTGCCTGTTAGTGTCAGAGTTTATGTGCTTCCAGGTTACTTCTCACAGAAGCGAGGCACTTCATTCTTTCCTCTGGAAAATAAAATCTGTGAGGGTATCCACCTCCTGGGGCTCCAGGCCACACTCTGGGGAGCAATATGCCTGTTACTGACACACACTGTTCCCAGACCTTGTCAGCTGGATGCCTGAGGGGGATTCTCAGGGACCCTCCAACCAGGGGAGAAACAGCTCCACACAGCCAGGTCAGTCCTGCCAGTGTGTGAATTGGCTTCTGCTGACAACATGCTTCCTACACATCTGTATTGATGTCCTCCAGCCACGCCAACGTCAATAGGCTCCCACCTGCCTGACAATACAGCTGAGACTCTGACCACCACAGCCTGGACAGAGAGCCAGACAGAACACTTTAAAAACTGCTATCACAGCTTTCTGGTGTGAAGAAGTTCATACTTCTGGGTGAACCTATGAGAGACACCAGAGTTGCTTTTTTTTTTTTTTTTCATTTTTATCAGACAAGTGATGGGGTGCAAGGGTCTTCACATGGCTCATATGAGATCAGCCGGTGGATGGATTACTTTTCCCATCACATGTTTTCAATGTGATGACTTTCAGCTTTTACTGAAAGCTGTTCTTGGCTTCTGCAACCCACAGTTCTGAATCTCCTATGTTCCTCCTCCTTTCTGAGCCCCTCTCCTGGTGACCTGTCTTATAGATGGCCTGCCATAATGGAACCCGCCAAGGACCAGCAGACCTGACCATAGCCCAGCCACTGACTGGCCTCGCCTGCTAACAGTTCCTCACCTCCCCATGCCTTGGGCTCGTTCTCTCCTGGCTTCCTGACATCAAGTCACCACACAGCTTGTGACGGGCTTGGTCATCCTGTTCACCATGCTCCTTGTGGCCCCCACAGCATCCTCCCAGTGCTGGTTCACCTGCCACCCTCCTGGTCCCAGTCTGCTGTCTCTGCCCTTCACTCTGCTTTTTCTAATTCTGACTTGAAACTGGACAAACGGAGTGACAGAAGATTTAGCCCTGAGCCCTTGACAAATCTTTTCAAATGCCACACTGCTTAGCAGTCAAACCTGGTGGGAGCACAGCCAAAGCCCTGTCATTTTCCTAATTTTTATTCCACATTGGTGTTTTTATGGGCCATGGACCTGTGGACAAACTGACTTATCACTCAAAAATCAAATCCAACAATTTTATTATTACAAAAACTGAAAAAAGAAAAGAAAGTGCCAACAAGTAACTGTGGCTCTTTTTTTGTGATTATCATATTGACGTTTAAAAATGTTTCACCCTAGGCGGCGCCTGTGGCTCAATGAAGTAGGGTGCTGGCCGGCCCCATATACCAGAGGTGGTGGGTTCAAACCCGGCCCCAGCCAAAAACTGCCAAAAAAAAAAGTTTCAGAAGTGCCTTGCTTCTACAGTCCTTTTAAAAAATGCACATACAAGCATACACGCGCATGTATGTGGAACACACAGACCCTGATGTCAGACTGTGGACCAGTCCCTCAGTTAAGCACAGGGTCTTGGTTAATCTTTTCATGACAACTGACTACAGATAAAGGAAAGGATGAAGTGAGCCAGGAGAGAAAACTGGATAATTCTGTGTGAGGAGAAAATGATCCAGACTGGTAAGACAGAGTATAATGAGGAATATAATCTGAATAATAAATAGCAAAGTATGTAGCTAGTCTCTAATTTTCCATAAAGATAAATGGAACTAAGTAAATGTCACTTCGGAGACTTTGAAGTCTCAGACAGGGATATCACACAGTCAGGGGCTGTAGGGAGGCACAGCGAGCAGGAAGAGACCCCCCTCTGCACCTGCTCTGCCTCAAGCAGAAAGACGGCCAGAGAAGACGCTGTGACAGACAGTGCTAACAAAACTACTTGACAGATACACAGTAGGTTAGAAATGAAGGCAAGGAGCTTATGTTGAAAAATAAAATTTTTATCTTTTAATTCCATTTTCCCATGAACTTCCTGAGGTCCCCTTAAATGTGACATACAAGTGTAGCTACATCATGTACACATGTATAATATAATGGAATACTATTTAGCAATAAAAAGAAATGAACTACTGGCTCAGCGCCTGTGGCTCAAGTGGCTAAAGCACCAGCCACATACACCTAAGGCGGTGGGTTCAAATCCAGCCTGGGCCTGCCAAACAACAATGATGGCTGCAACCAAAAAATAAGCCAGGCATTGTGGCGGGCGCCTGTGGTGCCAGCTACTTTGGAGGCTGAGGCAGGAGACTAGCTTGAGCCCAGGAGTTGGAGTTGCTGTGAGCTGTGATGCCACGGCACTCTACCCAGGGGGATAGCTTGAGGCGCTGTCTCAAAAAAAAAAAAATGAAATGAACTATTATACATGCAATACACATGAATGGATTTTAAAGTAATTAGGCTAAATGAAATAAGTCAGATCAAAACAGAGTATGTACTAAATTATTCCACTTATATAAGTCTCTAGAAAATAAAAATGTGAGTGCTATACATCAGAGTACCATAAATTAGAATAATGCTGACTGTGGCTGGGGCACGTCTCATGGTTTCTGGGTCTAGCGGCAAAATTCTATTTATTTCACTCATATACACAGACTATATAATTAATTATTTGTTAAACATAGTTTCCTGTATTTGTGCTTTTACAATAAAAACATTTTTTTAACCAAAAAGGAAAGTTAAAACACTGGCTTGAGAGGAGGAGACACATATGATGTGACTTGACTTGTGATGGGCACACTTCCAACTTGTATTCCCAGGACTGTACAATACCAAGGAAGAGGAAATTAAAATGATATGTGGCTAAACTGAAAATGAAGCTAAATAGACTTGTTAAATGGCTGCAGCATTTAATGAACATTTCCTACACATCTGAGGGGAAGCTAGTTAAATGCTATCTATAGTTGGGTGTGTGCCTGTGACTTTTCCGACAGCGGTGGGAGAACAGATGGCAAGGTGGGCGGAGGCAGGGTGGGACCCACAGACGCCAGGGAAGCCAAGGAACAGACATTGATAAGAAAAGTCCACAGGCCTTGGCATCTCCCAGACAAACCTCATCACGGGCCAGTATGTGACAAGGGTTAGTGGAGGTTCTAGAGTCTGGATTCATGTCTTCATTCTACCACTTGGACAAGTGGCTTGTCTGCTCTCTGCCTCACTTTCCTGTAACATGGTGGGGATGACATGAAATATGCAAATTGATAGGGTCATTTACATCTTAGTGATCATCAGTGCTTTTTTAGAGGAGGTTTAGTAATTATCAGCCTCATCTTGCAAAGCCAGAGAGTTGCTTTACACATAAGAGGTGCCCAACAGATGAACGAAGAGCAGAGATAATACGGAAATTGAGAGAAAATAACATGCGCCCTTTGGCTGGAACCACTTGGTGTTAACTTGGCAGTGGTGTGATTCTGAAGCACAACAGCCAGAGTTCTAGCCTTTGCTGTCACCTGTAGCTTGCTCACTCTATAATTCTAGGTGAATTATTACTCCTTTACGTGTGTTTCCTTATCTGTAAAACAGGAATAAAGCACCCCCGCATCACTGGGCCACTGTGAGCTAGGCAGAGAAGACAGCCTATTTGTCAGCCAGCCACAAACTGATGGAGTATGTCGTGGGTTTGCTGTCAGAAGAAGTGGCTTAATTATTAATAGAAAATATGTTTCCATTTTCAAAAATATGCACAGCCCTCCCACACACACCCGAAATGCTACTTTAAGGGCTCAGTCTCGGCTCGGCGCCTATGGCTCAAGTGGCTAAGGCGCCAGCCACATACACCTAAGGTAGTGGGTTTGAATCCAGCCCGGGCCCACCAAGCAACAATGATGGCTGCAACCAAAAAATAGC
>NW_003852719.1:257092-283296 GCF_000181295.1 Otolemur garnettii
AAAAAAAAAAAGGGCTCACTCTCAATTGGCAAGTTGACATTTCAGCTGCTTCCCTGCTCTCGGGACAAGATTTTAAAGCATGAGCTGGTGGACGAAATTTTAAACCATGCAGGCGCACCAAGGCTACTCGGAGGGGAGTTGGCAGAAGGAAGGAGGGTGGCCCTGAGAGATTTGGCATGTTTGGGGGATGATGACCGACAGTGAGTGCAGCCACCCAAAGTTAGAAATGATTCCCTCTCTGACAGCTAGACTGCACAACTGACACACTGTCACAGGAGGACCAGTGTGGGCCAGCACCTAGGGAGAACAAGGTGATATTTCCACACATGGACGTGCAATGCCTGCCTTCTGCTTCTCCTGGGAAGAAATATTACCAAGCCATAACGACTGGACAGGCAGACCACACATCTCGGGCCTCCAGGCCCAGCTCCTGAACTTCTGCTGCAGGCGTGAGACAACTGCATTTCTGAAGTTCAGGCAGAGAAGGACATGCGTGTTTGTGATCTAATTCTGCCTTTGAAATATTTGGTGTGTTGTGCTTTGGGTATTGGACTTGATGGCCTCTGAAGTAAGGGGTGCTCACCGATATTTGTTATTGTTTTTTACGTGGTTACATTCAGGGACTTAAGCAAATTCACACATAGGGATATGCCACTCAGTGCCCCAAACGTAATTTAAGGTAAGAACTTTGAGAGCTTGGGAGGAATTTGCATTAGTTTCAGAGACTAAGCTTTAATTCTCAGAACGTATTACCTGGTCCCTGCAGCTCTGGCTATGTCTGCAGTTTATAGGAAATGGCCTTCTGTGGGACTCTGGAGATGTTCACGCAGGAAGTCATGGAAAACTGCTGGTTTCAGGACTAACTCTCAGAAGAAGGGAGTGACCCGCTCCCATGGAAAAGGAAAAAGAGCAGGAAAGTATGTGAGAGCCCCAAGCAACTCAGAGACGCCTCCTTCTCCTAGAAAGTGAAAAGCCAAGCTTAGCTCTCACGGGATGGCTCTGAGGAGGAACTCCCTCCACCCCCATGACATAGTCTCAGGCCATCTCTACAAGGACCTGTCGACTGGCCAATTAGCCCTGGGCTGCTGGACAGTCACCGACTGGAAACCTCTCGGAGTGGAGCAGACAGAAGCACATAGCAGGGCCCCACCTGGAGGGAGAAGCAGCGTGCATTGCCCTGTGAGCAAACGTAAAATGGGACCAGATTCTTTTAATTCTTTCTTGGTGTGTGACCCAAGTCTGATATCAGCAGAAAGGACCTAACTTCACACAACCTACTGACTCCAGAGCAGATGACAGAAAGGAACCAGCACAATTACTCTGCCTCTCCTGCTCTGTGGTTTCTCCCTCTCCCTCAGCTCACTGTCGGCCCCCCTGGCCCTTGCTCTGACCCCAGCCCGTCTCCTGCAGACACAGCTTGAGACAGAGTAGGTCTTGGGTTCTGCCTGCACTCTGCACACAGACAGGAATTTGTGCAGGGCCACATTGGGGGAGATGAAATATTTTAAGAGCAGTATTTATGACCTCAGTCTGCAGATAACGAAAAACTAGCAAGATTTTATGTCAAGCTTTAAAATGGAAAATATCACCCCTCATTGGAAATACAGATTTCTTTCCTTCTGTCCCCGGCCCTCCAGCCTTTATTAGTGCTCATCAAGATTTCTGAGTCACCACCAAGGGGGACCTATGGTGATATCTGGCCAACTCTTGCAGATTTAGAGCTCTCAAGGAAAACAGACTTAGAAGGCCTCCTTTCAGAGTTTCCTGAACCTCTCGGACAGTCTGGAGCAGAAACTATTCCAGAACCCTTAAACAGCACAGCTGCAGCAGGAGGGGGACTCGTGAGGGACGCAGGCCTCTGGCTGGCTGCAGCTCCAAGTGCCACTGCCTCGAGAATTTTGCCCCTTGAGAATCTCAAGCCTGAAACTCCCAATCCTTTTTTCTTTTATTTGGTCTTTGAAGATGGAGTTAACACAAAGCAAATTTTTCAGTTTTGTTATGAAGGCAGTTTTAATGCAGCCACTGAATTCACACTGGCCGGTAGGTCTGTCCACACGCCCAGGATTCCAGGAATGTGTGCTCAAAGGCTTGATTTACATCAGCAAAGAGAATAGCTCATTTCTAATAATTGGGTTAAAACTAGATGTTCTTCATCGGAAAAGTCACCAAGATACACTCAAATACAATGCACACCATTAAAATTAGCTGCCTTGGCCAGGTTCATTTCTATATTTAGTCTTATGTTGCCCCCCAAATAAATCAGATCTATGCTGCCCAGGGCTACTAAAAGCAGTTTTAATAGACAGATGCAGGAATATGAACAACGGACACAAAAGCATATGAATTGTAAGAAAGGTTTCTGAAACCTATTGCCCTGGGCCTATCAAATAGAGTATTTTTGTTTCTTCCCTCTACTCTTAATCTTGGCCTTTATCCTAATATTTGATCTGGCATGTCTCAGAGCAGACTGTCCCAGGCACGGGGTTACTAATGCAAACATCAAAAGAGGCGTCACAGCAGGTGGGAGTGCCTGAGTCCTTCCTGTTGTGACACCAATTCTTGATGCTACAGTTGAGCAGACCAACGTTTGTTGGTTGATACTGTGGTTCCCAGGCCAGGACTTGATCTTGGTCAGGCATTTCCAACTGATTATAATCTTGTCTGTTACAAAAGGACAGAGTCAAAGATCAACAGAGATACAGAAATGGGGAGTTCCAATGGATGAGGAAGGGAGAGAAAGCCTGGAAGACCTCATGGAGGTGATAACATCTGAACTATGTCTTGCAGGATGAATAGGAGTTTTCCATAAGAAAACTCACGTGGAGGAGGTGGCTCGGTGCCTGTGGCTCAATCGGTTAAGGCGCCAGCCACGTACACCTAAGGTGGCGGGTTCGAATCCCCAGCCTGGGCTCACCAAACAACAATGATGGCTGCAACCAAAAAATGGCCGGACGTTGTGGCGGGCGCCTGTGGTCCCAGCTACTTGGGAGGTGGAGGCAGGAGACTCGCTTGAGCCTAGGAGTTGGAGGTTGCTGTGAGCAGTGAAGCCATAGCACTCTACCCAGGGGGACAGCTTGAGGCTCTGTCTCAAAAAAAAAAAAAAAGATCATGTGGAGGAGATAGGGAAGATCTAGGAGTTTATAGGGAGCAAAGAAATCTGAACCATGGTGGGAAAGGGTAACAGCCAGGCAGTGGCTAGAAGGTAGATTTCAGCCTGGACTGAGATCTTCGGCTGGGGATGAGAAGTGATAGAAAATCAGAGGCAGGGAGTGACATCAACCTCAGCTTGTAAGGAAAACCATACATGGTGACATTTGTGAAAAAATGAGGAGACAACTCATGGGTCCTTGTGACCACCTCTAAATGCTTAATGAGCTGCTGTTCCAGTGAAGTGAGCACCGTCCTGCACAGGCCTGGTCAGAACTGAGGCGAGCCCTGTTCTGCACAGGCCTCACGATCAGAGCTGACACCTAGCCTAATAACTGCAGGAGAAAGAACCCCACATCACAATGTTATAGCCAGAAGCCACTGAGGTAATATCTGACAGCTTTTGTGGCTGATAAAAGCGACTCATTTTAAGGGGCAGTGACTAATCCCCAAGACCCTTCGACTGGTCAGTGGAAGAACAAGGGTGAGCCAATCCTCCTGCCTCCAAGTCCTACGGCCACAACAGGTGCCCAGCAACAGCATGGCCATCTCCAGAGCAGGCTGTGGGTCTCTGGACATGTCCACTCACAGGCCGGTGACCGCCTGTCTGGATGCTCCAAAGAACGTGTGTGGCGGCCAGGTATTGTCTCTGGCACGCATGGCCTCTGAGACTGCTCTCAGTCTATGCTGCTAAAATTTAAATGAATGACCTGAAAATTAGGGCTGTGGAAAGTAGAGCTCTAATATTCACTAAAGAGAAGTCTAGGAATTCAGGAACAATGACTAGAATAAGAAGGCACGGAAAGCGTCATGGTTTCTTTATAATCCATCATGTTACCACTGCTGACACTGTGTTGGGGCTTTGCTCCTACACCTCATGCTGGGTGGGGACAAATCTTCCTTTCTGTTTTGGTTCCTACCCTGCCAACTAGAAACTGTGCTGTCCCCACAGAAAGGGACTAAGTGCATATGGGTGTGCCCAGAGCCACGGCAGAATGCCACCTGGACTCTGTCACAGAGCAGATTATAATAAACTCACAGCATTTTCATTCACTTAGGGCTATGCCAAGATACGACTCACCCACTTCTCTTCCCTCCACCTACACCCACCACACTTAAAAATCCTACATGCCCTTTAGGAATTCAGCCATTTATGTGGCCAACAATCATAGGAAAGGGGTGGAATTGCTTACCTCACCATTCCTATCTAGATCCTGAAGCTTCTCATTGCCAGAGAACCATAGATGGCAAATTCATTAATTAAAAGCTATTTTCTGGCTCTGGGTATGTCTGTTCTTTGAGAAGGAGATTATGACCTGTGGTAAGCAGAAAGTCAGCCTACATAACCCAAACCCAATTCTGCAGTGTGAGCTGGCTCTGAACCTGCAGCTAAGCTAATGTAGGCCAAGGCCTTACACGGCTGGTACCAGGGTGTGATGCTGGCTTTACTTAGGGGTCATCTCATGCCCCCCCCCAGTACCTGTTTTCACTAGTGTTACCATGGGCCCTCTTGGGTGGAATTCCTGGTCTATCCCTGTCCTCACATCCTCTTTCCCTCCCAAAATGCAGAGTTCCTTACCTCAGGTGTTACAAGGCAGTCACTCCTGCATGTGGCTTGTTTGGGGTGACCAGATTTTAACATCAGTAAGGCTGGACAACATGGGGGGGTGGAGGCGGGGGCGGGGGCGGGGTGAGGACGGGGCAGGGCAGGGCCTGACAACAATGCAAACTTTGATAAGCAGTTCTTGATAATCACTTCTCAACAATTATTTGTTATCATTATAGTTTAACATAAAATTAACAAAAATAATATAAAACTCATATTCTGGCAAAATAGCCACATGGCAGCTGAAAACCGTATATTCCCTTTCTGTTCTCCCACCTGGTTCGTCCATTCTTTCCAAAAATCGGGACTTTTTTAAAACGCCGCGGGAGGCGGGATGAGGGACAAATTGTTAAAAAGTGGAGCTGTCCCGCTGGTCACCCTAGGCTTGTTAGGAAAGAAAAGCAGCCCCGACTCTCTGTGGGTCTAGAGCAGATGGAAGAGATGGAGACACCACCACCCTCCTCTGATGACACCAGAGTTCAAGGATATCTCCTTAAACCATTTCTAGATACCTTATAGAGAAAAATGCCAAATGTAAAATCATAGTTCATAAAACCTGTGCATAGGATTTTAAGTAGCGGCGAAGACTCCCAACATCTTATGAGGGAATGAAGCAGGGACCTCAGGAGCATGGGGATCCGCTGGTGAAACTCTCAGGTGGAGATGCTTCCACTTGAGAGCAAAGAGAAGGGCTTTGAAAAACTGTGGGAAAAACATATTCCATGGAAATGTGTCTTAAAACTTTTCCATATGAAAAAGTAAACTATTTCTCCCCTCACAGCAGGAAAGGCTTGAGACTCTGCAACCTTGAACAGGCGGGCAAGTGGATGTATACACACTTTCCTCCCAGGCAGACTGAGCTGAGTCCCCGCATTGTACTTGTACAAAGGTGCCTTTCTGCACATGAAGGGCACTGCGCACTTTTCTTAAAAACATGTATTTATACATGAACACTTAGGGCATTACTGAACTAGAGAGGAGATGAAATGCGTTTTCAATCTTCTGACCTGAGACACCCATTTGCTCAGGCCTGGCCTGCTGACCTGAAGTATTTTCTGGTGAGAGATTCCATATATGCACAAGTGGGGGATGTAAGAAGGGAAAAACCATTTTAAGATGTTTTAAATTTATTGTTCATGGATACAAGTTTCCTTAGGAGACATAATATTTTTTTCTCTAGTCTAAAAAAATGAGTTGGACTAACCTCAAGAAAGCTGGGTTTTAATGTTTCTCAGACTGTTTCCAAGCAGACTAAAATACCAACAAATGATATCCATGGGGAGGGCCTACAGCTCACCGCACTTGCATGACTCATGCTGAGGACTCTACACACTGCAACGCAGTCACAGAACACACATGTGACAGCAGCAGACGCTTCACAGAGGCTGCCTGACCTGGGGTTATTACAGAGAAAGTGACGTCAGGGAGAGGAAGACCAGAGCGAGGGGCAGCAGAGCCTCACACTCCTTTGTGATCTGCAGGGAAAGCATTCTGGTGGTGGCTTCAGACACTCCGGTCGGATCAGTGTCTGAGCCAACGGTTTTAAGCACTTACTCAAATCCTCTTCACAGCAACACCTTTTGAGCCTAGAAAGATGAGTTGCAAACTTTTTTTTTTTTTTTAATAAGACAATGGAAGGAAGGAGCCATCAGAATAGTTGAGCTATCCTTACTCAAAGGGTCACAGTTAGAGAATGAATTTCATATAGCTGAAAGCGCATTGTAAATGGCCCCTATGATGAAATAATGTTTGCAAAGAGCTCTGATGATACCAGTTCCTACTGATACTGTTGCCACCACTTAAATCCTCATTGCCATCAGCAGCAGTGGCAGGCGGGGCCCTCCAGAGTGCCACAAGACCTGGCCTGCAGAGGCGCCTCTTGTCTGTCCTAAGATCAACTTCTTTCTATCAACAAAAGATAATGATGCTTGTCTGAATCACAGAAATGGCCATAAGTAAACTAATAAATGTAAGTCATTCTCATAACAGAATATTCAAATCACATCTTAAAGTTTCCATTTTACTCCAAATCATCACATGGGCATCTGAGGCAAGGGTGATAATATGCTCCCCAGTTAGTAATGATCATAACCAGGTCATCAGGGATTCAGTGCATGATATTTTTTTTTTGCAATTTAGCCTTTCAAGCTTTTGTGCTAGGACTTATTTCTTTTGCCTTGGAAACACAATACACTGGAATTTAGAAGTCATCTATCACCTCTCACCTTGCAGATAAGCAAGCTGAGGAAATAGACACTTCCAGCTGGGTGCTTTTCACAGCACTCCTTGAAAGGTTGTTAACAGTCACAGCATTTCTTTCCTGCCTTCCACCCCACCCCCTTTCCTGAACACCTCACCCAGGCTGTTGTCCCCTCATGGGGGCCCCTCTTGGCATGCCCAAATGATGGTTCTCAGCCTGCCAGAGTTCCCCAGCACTGATAGAACTGATCGCACTTTCTTTTTCTTCCTGAGACACTTTCCTTACTTGGCACTTGCTCTTCTGGGCCTTTCCTTCCACTGGACACTGCTTTTCTTCTCCACCCTGTGATTGCTGGTGTGCCCAAGGCCTGGGCACAGAGCTTGTCTGCAACCTCTTCTGTGGCATGGCTTCAGCTCACTTTGCCTTGTGTTTCTAGCTGCCTACCTGACATCTCCATACAGAAATCTATAAAAGCACCTCAAATTTAACATAGCCACAGACCTCCTATTTCTCTTCTGCTTCCCAAATTGTACCTCCCTCACCATGCACCATGTCTGCAAATAATACCAACGTCCCTCCAATTCTTAGACCAAACCCAGTAACCATCCTTGCTTTTCTTTTACATTCTAGATTTTACCCATTAGAAAATCCCATCATGTACATCTTGAATCCCCATCACTTCTTTTTTCCTCTTTTTCAAAAGAGGTCTTTCCCTGTACCCTTTCTAGACCACAAACAGGTCTAGAAATCATCTAACATCTTCTTGGTGCCACTGGACAACACCAGGTCTTATTCACCAGGCTGCAGAATCGTTCCTTTTTCAGAGACCCAGATGCCACCCCAAAACTTTCTGATACCCTTGTTTTGAGGTTCTGTGACTTGCTGAATCTCAGGACCTGAATTTGAAGGAAGTTCGCTATAATTTCCTTCCAGGATCACTCATCTTTCTGGACTTGAGATACAGAACAAGCAACACCTGGCTTCCTCTGAACACTACAGGTGAATTTTTCACCCACAAAATCTGGATTTAAGTAAGCACCCCACCTTGCATGACAACACAGACGGGGATGTGAACACTGGGACCTCATGCGACACAGAAGCCTGGCACTCTTGGTCACCAGAGGCCCGACCCCACATGGCATCAACAGCAGCCTCCCCACATGTCAGCTCAGAGCCTGTTCTTTTACTTTCCAAGGAGAATGAGTTTGAGGCTAACGTGACTGACATCTTCTCGCAGGCTTCCCTGGGGACCATCAGTGTGATGTCCAAGGGCCACTGCTGGGCAGGCATCCTTCTCACAGATGCAGTGCCTGTCACATCTTGCTTCCTCCACTGTCCACCTCCCGCGTAAGCCTCTATCACCTCTGGCCCAAACTACAGGGATCTACTCAGTGGTCTCACCCTCCTTCTCGCTACCCCTAGACTGTCCTCTACACTGCTGCCAGAGAGCTACTTAAAAAATTAAGTAGCTCATGTAACTCCCTTGCTTGGAATTTCCCTGTGGCTTCCCATCATGCACTGAGTGCACACCAGGCCCCTGCCTGGCCTGTGAGTGTCTGCTTATTTCTCCAACAGCCTCTTGTCCCCCACTCTGTCCCCCAGCCATGCCTCCCTCTCCAAGCCAAACTTCTCTCAAACAGGGCTTATAAACTTGATCTTTCTCTGCTGGGAAGTTCTTTCCCTAGATCTCCATATGGTCTTTGTATCTTTGGTCTTTGTGTATCACTCAAGTCCCTGCCCATATTTCACTTTCCTGATTGTCTATATACAAGAGACCCCTCTTTTCCACTGCCATTCTCTACTAGGGGTGTCCAACCTGTACCCTATATCCTGTCCATGTGGATGATTCGAGGCCTGTTTCGTTTATCTGTGGTGTCAAATACCAGGAAAATGATAAACAGACTTTTTTTTTTTGCTCATCAGTTTTTGTCTATGTTTATGTATTTAACATGTGCCCCGAAACAACTCTTCTTCCAATGTGCAGCAGAGAAAAATAACATCAGATACCCCCTGCAACCCTTCACACTAGTTTTTAAGTTCTTACTAATATCTCACTTTATGTTGTTTAATTTTGTTTACCTGTTGACTGTCTTCCAGACTAACCCACAGGAGGGAAGAGCCTCTGTCTGTCTCACTCCGTGTTGGGACAGTGCTCACATGGCTCCCAGGCCACACATGGCAAACACTCTTAGAATATCAATATGGTGTGTAAATAAAGGAAGGGCTTGGAGCTGGACGCTGAGCAGAACATGAGAACAACATAGTTCACTCTGAGGTACTCTGTAGTATCTTGGTTGAATCCTGATATTTCACTCTATCTAAACTCACAATTGTTTTTCTTCAGACCGTTCCCATATAAAAACCATCACCATGTAATGAGCTTAAGAAGCACCAAAATGGAAAATAATAGTCAGCATAACTTAACAGTATCTGGAAAGTAATGTTTGCAAAGCCACAATTAAGATCTTATCACAGATTTGTTCTGGAAGATGTTAATCGTAGTTTTACCATACAGCACTGGGGAAGATGCGTTCCCATCAGCTCCCCTAAATTAACATCAGCCACTACCTTAGGCATGAAGTAAGCTGTATGACAGAAGGGAGTAAGCTGAGAAGTAGACTCGCGTATCAGGATGAATGCACAGAATTTAACAGACACTGACAGATTTCTGTCTGCCTTTAAAAACACAGAATGGAAGAGCACTGACATTCTGCCAAAAAAAGTCAGCAGTAGATAAAGGCGCATCGAAATGCAGATTAGCAGTGATTTCTCAGAGCTTTTGTTATAGATCTCAATTTTCTCCAAACAATAAGGGAGAAAAGTATCCATGCACCTTTCTTAAATTTATACAAGGACAATTACTATATGCTTTAAATATTCAAGGGAGATAAAATTTCAATTAAAACAGCTCTGGACTTTGTATTTTTAGGTTTCTGGCTTTTTCTCTTTTAAAGTATTTGCGTTATTTTACTATTGTATGCCATGTGATATACACGTGCTGTATAACATACTGCCCCCAAACTTACTGGCTTAAAATACCAATGAACATTCTCTCTCATAGCTTCTCTGGGATGGGGTTCTCACAAAATGGAGGCTGACACAGAGGCTGAGTGGGAGGCTGCCTGCACTTTCAGACCAAGCTCTGTCACTCTTCTGCTGTACTCAGGTTACACGGACCAATTCTGAGTCAACAACGGAGCAGACAACAGAAACCAGGAGGCGAGGTTCACCAGGCCACCTTGAAGGCTGGTTTGAACAGAGCTGGTGTGAGCTCCTTCCTCTTAAATCCCTCCTGGCTCAAAAGGAAGAAAAAGAGGGAAGGAGGGTACAGGGAGGAAGGTCACTGGTAGAACTGCTGAGCTATCGGAATTTGGGGACAGAATAGGGTCTCAAATGTTAAAAGAATTAATTATATATTTATATGTACCTCACTTCCTCCTTCTACTTAAAATGACAGAGTAAATTGGGAGTTAGTCTACTCATAAGTGAAGTTGGCAGAATCTAATCTAGCATTCGCCATTTCTCAACAGTCAAGTGGCTACTGTATTTCCTGTGAGAATGAGTGATCAGAGTGTTCTAATTTCAACTAAGATTTGTCAAAATCCTTTCTCTGGCTTGCTCGCTTCATTGCCTCACTCCTGTACCACTCATGTTTCAGATGTTTCACCCCCATGAAAGCTCTGCTGAGCACAACCCCAGGCTCTTTCTTTCCCCTTCTCTTCTTTCTTATACTTCTCATTCTCTAAATTTCTCTTCAACATTATTTTGTAATTATTTACCCCATATGTTTTAAAAAGATTTTATATACTAGTATTAGGAATTTAAGTTTTGTAGTCAACTCTGAATCATAAATATAAATAGCAAAAAATTACTATATTTTCAAAGTCTACGTAAAGATACTGACACTGCCGTATTCATGGAGCAGTTATCAGCAATAACTATCATATGAAAACAGAAAAGAAAATTTTTTGAAAAAGAAAGCACAATTCCACCTAATCTCAGAACACAAGACTTTAAAAGTCCAATAGATTTTAAAAAGGTACAAATTCAGAATCATCTCACATACATGACTTGGCCAAGAAACCGAGCTCCATTCTACAGAAAAGCACAGTAACATTTGCGTTTTTATCCAAAAAGTTATGAGAACCAATTAGATTACTCCAAGCAATAAAAATCACTCGACTGTTTCTACCTTTGCACAGGGTACCAAGTGTCCAGAGCACTGACTGGCCACACTCTGGCCCTGATGTGCCCTCAAGCTCTGTGCATCCTCATAGCCATGCTTAAGGAAATGTACTTCTTTCATCTCCTTAGGCTGTGTGAAAATGACCAGGGTTCCCAGGCCACTGATTAACATGAAATTCCTTATGCCTGGCCCTCCACCCACTCTTTCTCTAGTATCCTAACCACTAAAATCACAACCAAAGATGGAAACTGTAAGTCACCACAGGAGGGAAACAGTGTTACTCAGTGTGTTTGCTAGCAGGTCACAATCTCTCAACCTGTTACACGCAGGGGAAACTTCCAGGCTGAGTTCAAATTTTGTGGAGAAATCATAAGGTTTCCAAGCCAATGTTAAGAATGACTCTATTAAGGAAAGTGACTTTTACATAGTCTGGGATGCTCCCCTGCGGCAGAAGCTTCAGATGAGGATGTCCAACCTTCAGGCTGAGGTCAGCACATCCAGCCCTCAGCAGAAGTGTAGAAATCAAGACAGGATGGTAAGGCAAATAAGACATGGTTTCACTGTCAGGAATAATTAATACTCAGTTCAGTTGTGGGGTTTATTCTTAACAGTGAAAAATACAGACATGATAAATGTTTTCAGGATCCAAAATTCAGACCCATGATGATGAACAAGATGGCCTATTTGAAACTACAGTGGCCTCCAGAAATTCAGCTGAGGAAATTCAGGGAAATTTAAGGGTGCACAGGGAAAGGGACCCAAGACCCCATCCTACAGAGCCAGTGGGACAGAGTGTCCAGGGGCCCATTTTACAGAGGCAGGGGGACAGAGTGTCCAGGGCCTGTGGCCAACTTTCCATTGTCTCATTTCACAAAGAAAAACCTGAGTCACAGGAAAGGCAAGTTGCTCTCCTGACCTCAATATCAGTGGGTAAGAGAAATATCATCAAGAATTCCAACACTCTGAATGATCATGACTGCTAGAATGAGAATAATTATTTTTGCCACTCATATTTTGCCTATGGTTTAGTATTATTCCAGACTCTTCACCACCACACTGCCTCTCAGGCATCAGGAAAAGTCAGGTTCTCTTCTCATCCGCTCCCACGTCATATTTCCCATCATGTTCACCTTTCAGAATTTACTTGTAATTGTTTCCTCGGAAAAGAGAAATATGGATGAGGGATGGAGGGACAGAAGAAAATGCTAATATCGTGTGGAGCTGGAAAATGTGGGTCCTGGGCCCTGGCTGGGATGGTGGTAATGATGATGAAGATACAGTTGCTATCAATTTTTAGGCATATAACCGGTCATAGGCTAAATGCCTTGCATAAATTTTTCTCATGAAATTTTTCCTACAGTGCTCTTGCTGTTCTTATCTTACAGGTGATGAAGGTGAAGCTCAGAGGGGTGAGTGACTGCCTCATTCAAGATCCTTGCCAAGTGCTCACTTCAGCAGCATATATACTAAAATTGGAATGATACAGAGAAGATTAGCACGGCCCCTACACAAGGATGACACGCAAATTTGCGAAGCGTTCCATATTTAAAAAAAAAAAAAAAAGGACCCTGCCAAGCTAGAGGCAGCCACAGAGTTCCAGCTGACTTGGGATCCCAAAGCCTGTGCACACACTCCCTGACTTAGGGCAGGGTTATGTCCCAACAAACCCATAGTAACCTGAAAATATCATAAATTAAAAGGCATTTAACAATTAATCTACCACCATCATCACTCAGCCTAGACTGCCTTAAACCTGCTCAGACATTAGCCAATAGTTGAACAAAATCACCTAACACAACATTTATTTATAATAAAGTATTGAGCATCTTGTGTGATTTATTGACGACTATACTGCAAGTGAAAGCCACAATGGGCCGTACGGGTACTCAGAGTGCAGTTTCCCTAAACTCATGCTGCTTTCACACTACCATGAAGTGGACAACATTGTAATTTGGACCCCCAACAGTGTATCACCCTATCCCCCTTCACATCTGCCAAGCCACTCAAGCTTCATGTGCCCTCTTGCCTCCTAAACTAACGGTGTCAGGACTCCTTTGATCTCTGTCTGAGGCCATGGAACTGGACTTGTGTGTCTCCTGTACTTCATCTTGTCTCTCTTGGGTTTTGCTCCATATTCTAGAGACACTGCAGGCAAGTCTGTAATAAGAACAAGGAGGGGGTGCAGGCACCCTGTAGACCATGAAGATGGGCTGGAGCAGACACACTTACCTCACTGGTCCCCACTCCTCATATTCCCCAGCAAGCCGAATGGATGCAGTGAACAGGAGTGGAAAGGAGAGGGGGCTGCCCAGGAGTCACCTGTCAGCAGCACTCTTTTCCCGGACATGTAGGGTTCTCACACTTGAAGTAGACACCCCACTCACTCCAGAAGTTGGCTTTTCACCTTGGAGAAGGCGATGCTGATTGTGATGACTGTGGTCATGTGCTACCCTGGGAGCTTTCCTGAGCAGAAGATCCCGCCCTCACATCTGTCTGCTCTTCCCTCTTTCCCTACTTTGCCAGGGAGAACAAAGGCAGAGCACCCTACTGGGCTTTCCGACTCACGCTTCCCTCTGGGGTTCCCCTCTATCTGGAGCAAAGATTGTTCAGACAATGGAAGTAAATTCCACTCTGGTGCAATTTCGAAATTTCCAAGTTCCCCTTATTTATTTTGTGCTTATTTTGGAAAATCTGGGAGATGTCCACAGACAGATACACAGAGGTCTCCTGAAGGATATTGTTAAAAGATTGCAGAACTGACTCTCAGTGAAGTCCAACTGCAAGCAAGCACTGACTCTCAGGCACCAGGCCAGGCCTGACCAAGAAAACACGAAAAAATAAACAAGAACAGTAAGTCAGAAGGCCCGGTCAGCACCTCATTCAAACTGCATCTGCAGCAGAGATGGGGTGACCATCTCCTGCTGAAGTTCTAAATTTAACTTTAAGCTACTCATAGACCTAAAATCATGAAACTGTTCACTTGCTAGGAATTGAACAAAATCACAGACTCTTGGCTTGGTGCCTGTGGCTCAAGCGGCTAAGGCGCCAGCCACATACACCTAAGGTGGCGGGTTCGAATCCCCAGCCCGGGCCCGCCAAACAACAATGATGGCTGCAACCAAAAAAAAAAAATGGCCAGGCGTTGTGGCGGGCACCTGTGGTCCCAGCTACTTGGGAGGCTGAGGCAGAAGACTCGCTTGAGCCCAGGAGTTGGAGGTTGCTGTGAGTGTGATGCCATGGCACTCTACCCAGGGGGATAGCTTGAGGCTCCGTCTCAAAAAAAAAAAAAAAAAAACACAGACTCTTAAGTTGAATGGAATTTTCAGAAAAGGACTGCCTGCCTTGTGATGACAGGATAGGAAAGTGAACCATGTTCAAATTACAAAATATTCAATGTATGTTGGCCACCTCTTTGTAACATTTTGTGATGAATGTTTTGTAAGTAAAAGTTCATTTAGCTATAATTTTCCATTTTCTCTACGTATGGTGACTTCAGGGGCAACTTTTAGGTCACCCTGTAGTAAGTTAGTATCTGAAGCATCAGAGAGACTTTGAAAAGAGAAGTCCTAGGGTGGGTACGTTCAACTGTTCCTGTCCTCGAGGGGCATGCTTATCCTTTTAGTCATAAGAATTATTGATAAGACAGTAAGAGAATGTCTTAATACTGCCATAATTTTTTAAACAAGGCTAGATTTAAAACATACAGTCTCCTCCTGAAAGTAACTTGTTTCAAATATGCCCTTTCCTTCCCTAGGGACAAATTTGGTGTCTATATTGAGCCAGAGGTCAGAGTTGAGACCATCTCCTTTGAAGGTTTGGCAAAAGCAGAAGCTGGGAGAGTGGAGCCAGGCTCAGTCAGGTACAAAGACAGATCTGTTCAAGACACGCTGGTATGGGGGCCACGGAGGACCCAGTAACACCTGCCAGGCAGCTGCAAAGAAACACAATTTCCATGTTCAAACCCATAAAGTCCTCTGAAGAGAAAAGTCCAGCCTCATATCACCATACTGCTTCCTCAGAAGGCCCCAGGACAGCTGAGCATACCAGGCTACTGGGCAGCAGGGGCCCAGGCCATGGACCTGTAGGTTTTACTCACTTCATAAAGACAGAGACCCAGTGAGGCCAGGACACAGTGAAATGCACCTCTGACAGATGGAAAAAGAAAGTCAGCTATTGCTTCAGTCCCCTGCGAACTCATCTACAGTGTTTCTGTTCACTCTCCAAGATTTGTCCAATGTGAGCTTTCTAGGGCCACTGAACCACATCAGAAGCAGCACTCATGGTCCACATTTTTGCAGAATGAATTGCTCTGCCCTCCATTGTTCTTATCAGATTACTCACATGCTCACACACACATACACGTGCGGGCACACACATGTATACACACTCATGCACACACATATACTCACATACACACACTCACACACGTGCACATACTCACTCCATACACACACAAAATATAAGGAAAACATTTTTTCCAGAATGTGGACCTCCTCAGTAGCTCAGAAGCCAGCGACATACTACAGATAAAGACAAATTAGAATAGTTTTCTCAACTGTCACTATTCTTTTTATAAATTCTTCCATTTTGGGTGTCTCAGACACTCTGATCCAGCAGTGTCCTGGATCAGAGCTATCCACCAACCAGAATTTGATCTGGTTAAACGGAAATGAGGCATACATAAGGACCGATCATGAAGCCAGTGGGAAAAACTTGGGATAAAGTTAATCAAGCCCATATCACACATAACATTCTTCTCTATTAAGCAAAGGTCACTTTCTTCAAGATACTATTTTGAGCAAATATGATTTCTACAATTTTGCAAGACTGAAGTTAATTAAACAGCGTAGCAAAATGGAAAACAGATGTCACAGAACATTTTTAAAAGATTTTAATGACATTCAGCCTGTTTTCTTAAACTCATTTGCAGTTGCTGTTGTATCCTGCACTTAAGTTCTTGAGTGGTTAGAATGGGAGGATTTATATCAATTTCATATGACAGGCAGGAAAAAAGCTATTCAGAGAAGAGCTGGTGGAAGGGCCTTGCAGAGATGTTTATTTCCACAACCCAACCAGCTCTTTTGGTTTAAACTCTTGAACTCTTTAAAATTAACGTTTTCCATCTTTCAAACGAACTTTCCATACCACCAATTCTGATGCTAGCTTTTTTTTTTTTTTTTTGTCAAGACAGAATTCTACCCTGTTCCTGCCCTGAGCAGAGTGCAATGGCGTGACAGCTCACTGGAACCTCAGACTTGGGCTGTCGGCATCCTGCTGCCTCGGCCTCCAAAGCTGCTGGGATTACGGGTGCTCGCCATGGTGCCCAGCTGGGCTTTTCCATTTTTCTTGTGAGTTGGGGTCTCACTCTTGCTCAGACAAGCCTTGAACTCCTGAGCTCAAGCAATCCTCACAGTGCTGGGATTACAGGTGTGAGCCACTGTGCCCAACTCTGATGCTAGCTTTTAATGGTCCTTTCTGGGAATCTCATACTCAGTTATCCTGAAAGTACCTGCTGGGTTGACTAAGAAACTTAGTATCTGTCAATTCCACCTTAGATGAAAATCACAGCATGTGAAATGTTTGGAGATGAAAGTCACAGTTAATTTAAATGTAGGCATCCACGGTTTGGTTTTTAACATATTTTTTCAAACATTTGGGGAATTTCATATCCTAAATTCAAAACTACAAGTTTCTCTTTAAAGAATCAAAAATGTCAGCTCAGCAACCATAGCACAGTGGTTACAGCTCCAGCCACATACATTGAGGCTAGTGGGTTCAAACCTGGCTTGGGCCAAACAACAACAGTTGTTGCCAAGCAACAGTGACAACTGCAACAACAACAACAAAATAGCCAGGCACTGTGGCGGGCACCTGTAGTCCCAGCTACTTGGGAGGCTGAGGCAAGAGAATCGCTTAAGCCCAAGAGTTTGAGGTTACTGTGAGCTGTGACCCCATGGCACTCTACCGAGGACAACATAATGAGATTCCATCTCAAAAAAAAAAAAACAGAATCAAAATGTCAAGTTAGACTGGAGGGATGAGGTAGCAGCCTTACTTTCTTTTTTTTTTAGATGGAGCCTCAAGCTATCCCCCTGGGTAGAGTGCCATGGCATCACAGCTCATAGCAACCTCCAACTCCTGGGCTCCAGCCTCAGCCTCCCAAGTAGCTGGGACTATAGGTGCCTGCCACAACGCCCGGCCATTTTTTGGTTGCAGCCATCATTGTTGTTTGGTGGGCCCGGACTGGGGATTCGAACTCGCCACCTTAGGTGTATGTGGCTGGTGCCTTAGCTGCTTGAGCCACAGGCGCCGAGCCGAGCCTTACTTTCTTAACAAAATATATTCACGGAAGGAAAATGGAGAATAACCAAGTAGGAATTATAGTCTTGTCACGACTTTTCTTCTTTTGTAATTCATCTTTTAAAATATCTCTTAAAATGTTTCCTGGTGTTTGAAACCATCTGATCATTACTGACATATGTCCCAAGGAGCACCACAAAATTTACAAGGACAAATACTTTTATGTAGTAAGCTCAACTATCTACTACAGGCATCCTCAAACTGCAGCCCACCTAGGACATTTATCCGGCCCACTGGGTGTTTTTGCCACCGCTGCCTGTCCTGCTTAGCAGCCGACTCATCCCGGGGCCTGCAGTCCCGCTCGCCAACGGTCTGAGGGACAGTGAACTGGCCCCTGTTTAAAAAGTTTGAGGACCCCTGATCTACTAAAATAGTATGTGTCATTTGTTTCAAGACCCTGCTGACATTGTAAGAGGAAGCAATGAACTGTCATGCTGCCTGTTGTTCATAAAAGCATCCCCGTAACCTGCAGGGAGGTGGGCTCGCTTGTCTTGGGCAGTGGCTGGTTTCTGGTGGTGCCTGTAAGGTGTGCATGATGGACAGGCCACAGCTTCTGTGCTGGTTACCAACACAAGGGCCTCTTCCCGACCTTGACTCTTATTTTACTGATATGAAGTATTTGTGCATGTTTGTGGGGAGCATGTGCAGTCCTGTTACGTGTCCAGGCTGCACAATGATCAAATCAGGGTGCTCCGGGCATTCATGGCCTTCAGTGTTTGTCATTCCTGTATGTCAGTAACATTTCAATTCTTCTCCTCAAGCTATTTCTACATGTATAATATATTGCTGTTACCTACAGTCACCTTGCTCTGCTACTGAACCTAAGAACTTGTTCCTTCTACTTAACTGCATGTTTGAACAGACAAGCCCAGCCCCAGACAACAGGGTGCTTATCACAGTGCTTGGTGGGCACAGGAATTAGTACAGAAACTATGGAAAACAGTATGGAGACTTCTTAAAAATCTAAAAATTGAACCAGCAATCTCACCACTATTTATCCAAAGGAAAGGAAATCAGTATGTCAACCCACGCCTCTGTCGGTTGTCACATCACAGTAACAAAGACATGGAATTAACCAAGTGCTCACTGGCAAATGAGCGGATGCAGAAAATGAGGCAAAGTACTATTTGGCCAGGACAAAGAATGAAGTATTGTCATTTACAGCAATGTGGATGGAACTGGAGGTCATTACGATAAGTGAAATAAGCCAGGAGCAAAAGACAAACATTGTTCATATGAGGGGGCTTAAAAAGTGGGTCTCAGGGAGGTGGAGAGCAGAATGACAGACGCCTGTCTGGATTTTACAATTAGATGTCTTTTGCTCTTTTTTCTAAGACAGCTTTACAACTTAAGCTACGTATTCAACACAAACTGTATAGTACTTATGAATGTTGCCATTTACAACTTGAAATATATGACTAGGCCTTAATATAAAAAATACAAAAGACAATGAAAACCAGAGTAACTGATTTGCTCTTAGTGGGAGCAGGTGTAAATGTGAGTCTCAGAAGGATTAACACAGGGAGGGATGGGAGGCAGGGTGGTCAGTCTGAATGTTGTGAGCACTTGAGAGATGTCCAGGCCTATGACAGGGCGTGAGCATTAGAAAGGGAAAAGTAGAACTCACAAGAAACAAACTAAAAATTATCAGACACTGTGACTGCCTATGACATTTGTGCACACAAGTTCCATGCACATGCCCTCTGCCCCCTCATGTCTCTGATCTGCCCCCACCCCCATCTGTGATCAAGTCACAAATGAGGTCATGGTTACAGAAAATGACTCTGGAAGCATAATTGACTCCAAACCCTGACTAATAACAAGCTTTAAGTTCTCCTTTTTCCAATCCATTTCTGGCCACAAATCAATGAAAAGTGACAGTGTCTTGAAAGTTGAGGGACAGGACAGAGGTAATGTGGTTTTCCAGTGAAAAAGAGCAGTCAGATTCCTTCCATGCTTGGAATTCTCAGACTATACTCCTCTGAGCATAGTCTCACCTCAGGAGATGTGCTGGGAGGCAGATGAGCCACTTGACTGGTGTGTCCTGCACAGCATGAAACCACTGCCATGGCCTCTCAGCAAGTCACCCTGTCCTGTCCTTAGCCTTTAAAGCCACAGCACCGAACTACCGGTAAGTTGTACCCTTGCAAGGGTTAGAGGTATGGGCTGAGTTATTCCTTCTTTTTCTTATTTGGTCTTAATCTGTTCATGACTAACAGAGTCTCCATAGACACAGGGAACAAAAAATTCTACCAACAGGTTCTCTGCAAAACTAAGAACAGTAGCTGACCACCTCTTCACACTGACCCTACACTGATCACCTCTTCACACTGACCCCCTCCTACACTGACTACTTCCTTAAGTTGACCCAATATTCTTTTTAAAAAAAATTTTTTTTTTTAATTTCAGGTTAAAGTGAGGGTACAAACAACTAGGTTATAATGTTTGCATTTGTTAGGTAAGGTCTCTGCTGTAGTTTTGTCCCAAACCCAGGAGGTGTGGCACATACCCTTATGTTGGACCCAGTAGGTGGAAGCTCACTAATTCCCTTCCCTCCTCCCCTCTCTCCCTTCTTTCTTCCCCCTCCCAACTTGAATTCATTTAGGTCTTTCTCTTGTGTAGGCCTGTATTAGATCATCTATTGGGTACACTGGATACTCGCTTTCCCATTCTTGAGATACTTTACTAAGAATAACATGTTTGAATTCCATCTAGGTTAATACAGAGGATGTAAAGTCTCCATCTTTTTAAAGTTGACCCAATTTTCACAGACTGGACATGTACCACATGTGCATGTCAGGCAGGAGGCCTAGCTCCTTGTGACCACCTCCCTGTGTAAATCAGCTTGTTACGACCCTTAGCGGTCACCTTACAGAGGTTCCACTGTATACACTGAAGGACTGACAAAGCTGCCACACCTTATCGGAAATGACCAGAAGCTAAGGAATGCAGAAAAGGACATCAGTTAAGAAAGCAGAGTCCTATTTTGTTCTCATTGCAAAACACCTTGTTAGTAAACTGTCTTAGAAAAAGAATCAGCACCGGTGACTTGTGTTGCCCGCTGAGCAAAGTGAGTGTGTGCACATGGAAGGTCCTTTCCACACCCTTGTTACCGACATAGCCAATGTCACCTCCTAATGTGCCCTGGCTCAAACATATCATTACTTTCATCTAATTTTACTTAAAAAAAAAAAAAAAGCAGACCCTTAAATACATGTGACTGCAAGAATCTGTGTTAACTAAGAGGTGTGAGTGCTGTGTTAACTACCCTCCGTTCCAGTCTTCTGAAGACAACTGAGGAGCACGCCTAGCATGGTAAGCCTTGATCCTAGAGATCAGATTAAGTTTAGGTGTTTAAAAGAAAAAACAAAACCTGGCATTTTTTTTTATATGCATAGAGTGTTATATGCAAATATGGTCCCCAATTTGCACATCACAACAGTGCCTTTAAAGCACCTAAAGTTGCCTTTTGAAGGCATGAGGTTATAGATGCACACATGTGTGAGCATATGTACACACACACAAGCATGCTTGTGCACGTCCTCACCCTGCTGCCCCGTCAGATTAAGCTCCTGTTTCCTGTCTTCAAATGTTTCACTCTTCTTGTTAAAAGCCACTCCCCACCCATTATCCCTCCTAAGGGCTTGCTCCTCTCTCCCTTCTCTTCACCACAATCAGCACATTTTGACACTGAAGTTACTGGGACGAGAAGCCTGAACTTTTGGATCAATTTCTATGACTGTCCTACAGCACATGTGGCAGGTGCTGCCCCACCCAATGAGTCCTGATTCCTCAGACAGTGAGTGAGTCCCTGAGAGGCCAGGAAGGAGCAAAGACCAGCCTTCCCCAGTCAGGGCAATGCCATCCCACATGCTCACCTTCCCAGTCTTTCTGGGAATTAAAAATTGATCTGACACAGGTTGTGGTCAAGGGCATATAAGAAGAAGTCTGTTGGAAAGTGTTTTCTTCAGAATGAAGTAAACGGAGTCCCACAAAACTCACTGCATCTGCCCCATCCCTCCTGCCCTGGAGGTGGTGGGTGGCTTCAAGTCCAGGTGGCCAGAGCTGTTTGGTGACCACAAGGACAGACCTGAGACTCCAAATGCACCTGAAATCTCTGAGCCTAAACTAAGGGTCAGCCACTAATACATACATATTTTCTTACACATCCTGTTTTCCGAGGGTTGTGCTCATGTTGCCTGGCTTTAAGGAACTTTGTGCTCACTTTTACTTTTTAACATTTCCAGTAAACCTGTGTCTTATGAGCTTCCAGAGGTGTCCCCAGCCTTGGAGCAGACACAGTGGAGGAAGGGTTGGCTTCTTCACAGGAGGCTCTTCAGTGTCAGTCCCTGTTGTTTAAGGACTGCCCCAAACTGGACACACTAAATTTCTTCTGTACATAAGGATTCAAGCCCTCTCTGGATCATCTCTAGACTTGATTATTACTTATTACACAGCACTAACTCTAAGTCAACTAGTTACTTGTTAACTGAGGGAGAAAGAGGAAGCAGGAACTTCAAGAGAATTTGACAAGAAAAATCTTTGTCAGGAAATCTTGTGACACTTCATACACATGATACTATGTATGAACGGTTTGCTCAGACGCCAGAGACATGAATGAAAGTTCTTGGTGTATGTTCCTTTGCACTGTGTTCTGTCACAGGGCAAGATGCAGTGAATTCAGAAATACCTCACTAATGACATCTTAGTTGGCTGTTAAAACAAAATGCTTGGAGGCCTCCAGCATTTCAAAGCACAAAGCATGACCAGTAAGTTGGTTTTCAGCCTTTAGTTGTGGGTGTGCAGTGAGGCCCACCAAATGCTCTGCACCATGCTTTCTGCGGGTGTCTGAGCTGTGTGGGGAGTGCTGCCTGCCAGCCTACAGGGCCCACCTCCACAGCCTGATCCTGCCTCCCTCTTCTCTGAGACTCCGCTCAATTTCTAGAAACTCCAGGGTGACTGGAATAAAAGCAAAAACTTCTTCTATCTGGCCAATGATTTTTCTATTAACATTTTTCATTGCCATTTTTTTTTCCTTAAGGTGGAAGAAAAGCCAGCACAACAAAGGAAGAATTTACTTGCAATTGTTTGCAAGTTTTGCAGATTGCTTATTTCAGAAACTTTCTATGCTTATAGTCAAATAACAAAAGATTCACTGCTAATCTCCTCATTAGTAAGAGGAACAAAATGATGGCAGGTAATAGTGGTTTAGTACGCCCTGTGCCCACACTATTTCATAGGACTACAGTCCTGGGGAGTGGGGCACTGTCGCCACTGTCTTTTACTAAGGGAGAAACCTAGACCCAGTGGCACTGAGAAGCTTATCCAAGGTCACCCAGCCTGGGTGTGGGGGAGGTCTGTCTCTGTCCTATGCTGCTTTCTTTGGCTGAAAAGAATTTTCTTCAAAAACAAGCCCTGAAATCACAGACACCAAGTAAGACTCTTAAACACAAAAACAAGGACTCAGCCTTCTTCTGGAAACGTAATTAAATGTTACATTCACCAACACAGCAAACCACCATTCCCCTAATACCTAAGGATCCAGCACTAAATATTTACATGAAGAAATTGTGAGGAAGATGACATCAAAACATTATTCCTTAGTTAAAAGCTTCATACCTCAGGAAATTTCTTGATTGGACTTCCCACTTCAGGGAGGGGTAGTTTCTGAAATGATCCAAGACCAGCACCGGGAAGTCACCGCTTCTCCTGTTTATGAGGAGTCGATGTCTGCAGAGCCAAGACTGCAGAATTAGGACTTCGTTACCCCAACATTCCTTACTGATCGTGCTCCAAAGCCCTATTTCTTTCCCCTAGTGTTTCGAAGGCCCCTTGGTTCTATACGTTGCACTTTCACTGTTACCAAACTGCTTTGTTATGTAACTAGACTTCTCAGATAATGAAACTCTCTTATTCAGAGACTAAAGCTGGGCATATTATACCTTCAGAATCAGAAGCAGAATGATGCCGCTTCCCAACATTAAACCTCAAAAAGAAGGCTTCTGGATTGCACTGGAGCTGATTTAGGGGTTGACCATTCTTCTACAAAATGTGTGTAATGGTAAAAGATGTGTAGAATTTCATGTATATGTGTGTATCTATGTTCTTGACAAAACGATCTTAGAGACCACAGAGTATAGATTACTCAAACGTAATAAAGCTCTCATCCCTTTCACCTTTGGGTTCTTGGCGCCCAGCACCACCCAGCACTTAGCAGATACTAACTTAACAGAGAGGGGATGGGAAATGTGTTAGATTTTAAAATACATTTGTGTACAAGTAAGGACTCCCTTGCAATTGCTTGATGATTACCTCTCTTTGGTCCTTTTTACTTATTTTGCCTCTCTTCAATTTGCCCTTTATGTTTATTTTGTTTTTTAATCTACTAGGTAAGACTTCTACCAGAATCTAGGAAACCCCTAACTAGCGGAGGCTAAAAATGGGAAAATGTTCAGCTTCCAAGTTCTACTGACCATGACACACACTGGAGTTTAAGCCATAGTCCACCACAAACATGGCAGGAAGGAGCAGCACAGAAGCTATCTGGCATCTGGGGTGTTGACATGTCGAGTGACACACTGGGACGTAGCAGTCTGGCTGCACAGCTGCCACTGACAGGACAAAGGAGCACCTGGAGACTGCAAACGTCCCCTCTTCCTCCAAATGTCTCATTTTCTAAACCGTGCTTTAAAAGTAGGATGTTAATTAAACAAGACCAGCTCGGCGCCTGTGGCTCGAGCGGCTAGGGCGCCAGCCACATACACCTAAGGTGGCAGGTTCAAATCCCCAGCCTGGGCTCGCCAAACAACAATGATGGCTGCAACCAAAAAAAATGGCCAGGCGTTGTGGCGGGTGTCTGTAGTCCCAGCTACTTGGGAGGCTGAGGCAGGAGACTCACTTGAGCCCAGGAGTTGGAGGTTGCTGTGAGCGTGATGCCATGGCACCCTACCCAGGGGGATAGCTTGAGGCTCTGTCCAAAAAAAAAAAAAAAAAATTAAACAAGACCCAGGAGAACTGAGGAAGGAGTTGAATTAACGTCCATGAACTTTCCTAAAGTAATTCTATCCCAGAGGGTTTCCGTCCTTCCCTCCCTCCCTCCCTCTCTCTCACTCTCTCTCTCTCTTTTTTGAGATGGAGTTTCACTATGTTGCCCTCAGTAGAGTGCCATGACATCACAGCTCACAGCAACCTCAAACTTTGGGGCTTAAGTGATTCTCTTGCTTTAGCTCTCAAGTAGCTGGGACCACAGATGCCTGCCACAATGCCTGGCTATTTTTGTTGTTGTTGTTGCAGTTGTCATTGTTGTTCAGCTGGCCTGGGCTGGGTTTGAATCCGCCAGCCTGGCTGTACGTGGCTGGTGCCCTACCCACTAAACTACAGGCACCGCCCTTGTTTAATTCTTTATATCCATTCAGCTTATACAATAAATGGTGTCAGTTGGAGAAGTGCTATAAAACCCTGGCACAGCTATGCTCTGAAAACAGAGTCCTGTGGTACCTCCAGGAAGAAAGTTAAGCAGAATAAACAAGGCTGCTCTAAAGGTAGGAGAACTTTCTCTCCCTCTTCCTTGGTCTGTTTTTGCTTTATTCATTCAAATCGTTTTTGACCATCTACTAATCATCAGGTCCTGATGACAGAGCAATGAAAACAAGACAGACAAGTTTCCCACTCGAAAAGGGCTTACATTGTGCGGAGAGCCGCAAAGCAAAAATTAAGTCAATAACTATCAGAAATAGTCACAGGAGATTCAGTAATTAATAAGGGTGATTTACTGGCAAATGGCTGCTGTGGACAGTGTGGCCAGGAAAGGTGGTGACACAGGCTGAGATGTGAAAGACCAGAAGCAGCAGCCACTGGAGATAGGATAGGCCGACAGGAGACATGTCTCCAGGGAGGAGAACATTCCAGGCCAAGAAACAACTTGTACTGCAATTTGTGTCTAGAAGTGGGGGACCGTGAGGAACTTCCAAATATAGAAAGGCTGGTGCAGTGAAGTCATAAAGAAAAGGATATAGGCTGTGATTCCCTTCTCTTCTCTCCCTCAAATACATCCTCTCTTATTCCCCCAGGCGGAGGGAAAAGACATTTCTCTGATTTCTATAGTGCTTATTACTGCTTGTTATTTTGAAGATGTGGTTTCACTTTTATAGCCTAGTACTGGACTGAGGTAACACTGAACACCCCTAGCACCTCAGAACACAGCAGGGATGAGTTTATTGGACATGCCTTCCTTGGGGCAAGATTTGTACAAACAATTGGATGTCGGAAGGTGGGACTGAGAAAAAGGAGAAAGGGAAAAGCAAAGGTTGTAAAATGTAATTATTTTGTAAAGGCTGATTCAGCCTGAAATCTTTAAGATAAGAAAGAATAATACTTTTGTTTATCTTTTTTGTTTTTTGCAGGGTTTTTTTGGGGCAGGGGGCTGGGGCCGGGTTTGAACTCACCACCTCCAGTATTTGGGGCCGGTGACCTACTCCTTTGAGCCACAGGTGCCACCTGTCTTTCTCTTTAGCAGCTGGGAGAAGAAAAGTAGTGAGGATAAGAGCGAAGGAAGCTTTTGACTTAGCATATAAAATTCTGAAAATCATTTGATTATTATCCCACTGTAGCTCAAGTGGCTAAGGCGCCAGCCACATACACCTAAGGTGGTGGGTTCGAATCCAGCCCAGGCCCGCCAAACAACAATGATGGCTGCAACCAAAAAA